>NC_058024.1:3148066-3358066 GCF_019176455.1 Solea senegalensis
AAAGCTGCTTCCATGCAGATTGAGCCGGTGATCTTGAGAATGTGTGTGTGGGGAACTCGATCTTCCCGGGACAAGCCGAGGATCTCGTAGGCAGCGGGTGTGGAAGGCCTCCAGCTTAGTGATGTGCCGGCGGTATGAGGGTTCGTGTCTGGAAAGAGGCGCGTGATAGCAGAGAGAAGAACGTTAAAGAGCACCGCAGCGAGCACCGGAGCCAACACGCAGCCCTGCTTCACCCCACCACGACCTCTCTCGCTATGAGTTTCCCACCTGAAAATGACTTTGGTAGAAGTTGAAGTCACTTTTTAATAATATGACTTAAGTAAAAGTCTTAAAGTATATGACCTTTACTGTACTTCAGTATCAAAAATCATTTTCTGTATAATGTACTTAAGTTTTAGAAGTAAAAGTAATAAAAAAGTGAGGAGTAAGGATTGAGCCATGGTGGTTCAGTGGGAGGGCTAGTTGCCTTTAACTGGAAGGTTATAGGTTCAATTCCTGACTCTGCTAGTCTGTATCTGTCCTTGAGCAAGACACTTAACCCCATGTTGAAGCGAGTGATGGTGGTGTAAATTTTAGAATTTTAATTTCTATTAATCCCTTTAGGGAAATTATTCCTCTGCATTTGACCCATCCTAGAATTAGGAGCAGTGGGCTGCCACACTGAGTAGCGCCCGGGGAGCAATGGGGGTTGGGTACCTTGCTCAGGGGTACCCCAGCCCTTTTGGCCGGATGGGGATTTGAACCGGCAACCCTCCGGTTAGACTCGAAATGCGCAATGTAAATACAGACCATGACCATTAGTGGAGTAAAAGTTGCTAGAAATATAAACAACAAAGTTGAGATGTATTCAGATTACTCAGCCTGGTAATCTGGTAAACTCAGACTCTGATCTGATATTTACAGAAATCAGATCTGTGTTACTTGAGTTATGTGATCATTGACCTGCTCTGGGGAAGTGAACTTAAACAACAGTAGTAGAAAAGGTTGTAGCTACACTGTTTAACTCGACTACTGTCCTTGATCCACGATACTAAGCACGCGTGGGGAGTCAGGTTATTGAATAAAGTCTGCCTTGACTACACTAGGTGGCGATATGCCTCTTTAGCTTGTTAAAATCAGGCCATTTGTGGTTCCTGAACATTAATTCGGAACTATGCAGGAGTCATTGTTGTGATGGTTTAATATAGAGCTGCAACTAACGATTATTTTCATGATCGATTTAATATGCCGATTATTTTCTCGATTAATCGTTTGGTGTTCAGAATATCAGAAAACCTTAAAAAATGTTGATCGTGTTCGTCAAACCTGGAAATGATGACGTTCTTAAATGTCTTGTTTTGTCCCCAAACCAAAATGATTCACTTTTAATGATTCAGTTGTTATGCAGAGCAAAGAAATTAAGAAAATATTCACATTTAAGAAGCTTAAACAATCGGAAATCTTGTTTTAATCATAAAAAAAAAAGCTTCAAACCGATTATTCGATTATCAAAATAGTTGACGATTAATTTAGTAATCTCGATTAATAATAGATTCATCGATTGATCGTTTCAGCTCTAGTTTAATATCTTCTTAATGTTGATGTCAGAGTTGTGGGAGTGAGCTCTGAGGAGGATCTGAGGGAGTGGGAGGAGGTGGTGATGTGGAGAAGGTCAGAGAGATACAAAGGGGTGGGCTTGTGGATGGCCTTGAACGCATGTAGGAGGATTTTGAATTGAATTCTGAGATTGACCAGGAGCCAGTGGAGTTGTTGTGGGATGGGGCTGATGTGGTGGAATGAGGATGTTCTGGTCATGATGCAGGAGCTGAATTCTGGACCAGTTGAAGTTGATGGAGGGATTTGTGAGGTGGCGAGGCTCTGAACAAGGACTGAAGTTGTATGGGGGGTGAAGGAAGAGTGAAGTCGATTAATATTGCGAAGATGGAAATAAGAAAACCTGGTAATGTTATTGATGTAGGATTGGAATGATCGTGTAGGTTCGAGGATGACACCCTGACTTTTAACCTGAGGGGAGGGGAGGGAAAAACTGTCAACTTTTGATATTCTGGATGTGATGCCGATAATGAAGATATCTGTTTTTATCACTGTGTAATTTGAGGAAATTTGAAGTGAGTAAGGATTTTATTTCAGATAAGCAGTTGGTGGGAGTGTGGAATTTGGTGCGCTGGGTGTCATCCGCGAATTGTGGTGTTGTAAGAAATGTGTAACTGTCAGGGGGTGCTCTGCGGAGAAAAAGGGAACAAAGTGACCAGACTTGCAAAGTTCCGCCTTCAAATATTCAAATGTCGGAGCCGGCTGAGCATAAACTCTGTGTTGTTGTCTGTGCAGAGCAATGCACTGACCTGCATTCATCTACTTTTCCTTCGTTACTGTCACTGTCTTATGTGAACATAGAGTAAGCTATGAATTCATATATGTAAAATGGGGGTGGAGTGGCTCAGTGGTTAAGACCGGTACCCTGTGTGCGAAAGACATCATAGTCGCAATGGTCGCAAGTTCGATTCCACCCCTGGCTGATTGTACTCAATTCAATTGTAAGTCGCTTTGGATAAAAGCGTCTGCTAAATGACATGTAACATGTAAAACATTAAATCAGACCAGGGAAGTACTCACCTGTTCTGACTCGTCACTTCTTTGGCTTATTAAATTGAGTTTTGATGTATTATAATAATAATAATAATAATAATAATAATAAATGGTAATTCTTTGTCTTGCAGCTTTAACATAGCTCTGTGGCCAGTGTGGGCTTTCTTCACCCCACTCATCCTCTTCACACAGTTCATGGGTGTGGTCATGTTCATCTCTTTACTTGGATGACTGACAGGTGAGGAGGACTCCACAAAGGGACTTCTTTTGAATGTAAACACTACATTTGTTGTTGGACACGTGTTTTATTGTCAAATCTCAACTTCACATCATTGTTTCCCTTTGTTTTCCAGGTCTAGCCTTAAGGACTTTTTTTTTTTACCACGCAGTTAAGTTTTAAATAATGTAATGTGGCTGACTGCATGAAGACTTTTTTCAAGTCAACACTGTCAAGCTCTCACACGCCTTCACAATAAAAGCACTTATATGACAGGAACCCACCTGTAATGAAGATGGAAAGAACATCGCTGTTTTTTAATGGTATGCCAGAGTCCATAGATAAAATCAGTGATTTTTGATTTGTGACCTCGTGAACTAAAATCACGGACACTCTCTATGCAGTTTGGTGTTGAAGAGTTAGTTGTTTGAAACTTGAGTTTCCAGTCAGAAGAAGGCTGGCGGTGAGTGTCAGTCAGTGCAGTGTGGACCATGCATCAGTAATAATGACAGTAAAGTCTTTTTCACAATAAGGTCAAAGGTCAGATTATTGTTGTCTGTGGAAATCAGCTGTAATTAATTTTTATCATGCACACCTGTTGATCTCCTGTGAATTGTGTGTTTGTGTGTGTGTGAGGTGTGTGACGATGTCTGCTTCTAAAGTGTTTTTGTCTCTAATAAAACTATTGTTGCTATGAACAAGCACAACATTTAATGACTACAGCATCGCAATAGTCATATATAGTATAGTATATATAAAGGAGGCAGCACACAAATGTTCCATGTTTCTGTTCTGTGCACGTTTAAACGATGATATGTTGTATTTTCTTTGTATATATATATATATATATATATGTGCTCAGTTATTGTTTATTCAATAAGCAGTTGCAAAACTCCTCTATGAAATACAGTGGCCTTGTCTTCGAGCTGTGTATTTATAGACAACAATAATGCTTACTATGATCCAAACCGATGCATCAGCCAGACTTGCATGATAAAACAAACGCTTCACATTATCACCGACCTCCACCAACACAAGCAAGTAAAACAAAAGGAAAAATAAGTGAGAAAACATCGCCAGGAATCTGCAAAACAAGCAACCCAAAAAAAACGATGACAATAAATGGCAATAAATAATGACAGGAATAAGCGGATGGAGTGATGGAGTCAATTAAACTAAAATGTCAAAGTAAATAAAAGTTAATTTCAGAGTCCGTTTCAAAAATACAAATGATAAAATGAAAAAATAAATACAAGTTGTATAAATAGGTCAGAAACAATCAGGTATTAACATACAAGAACAAACATAATAACAAGGAAATCCAACAAAAGATGAAATTAGACTCATGATCAATAAAGACTTTTAAATTAAGAGAAGACACTTTGCAACCCTATGGTATTTAGAGGATAATATTACAGAAATACCATGATGTCTTAAGTATTATATATACATGTGTATACACGTGTACATGTGTGTATCCCAGTTTTGACAGAATAGTAACACTGAATGAAAACAAACATACACGCATACATGTTTTCATCATCAATATACAGTAGAACCAGGTAATAACTTGGTAACTGCAGTTCCTCTCAGTGTAATACCTTCACATGAGTTTTGATAATTAACACATCATGAAGTTAAAATTCTTTGTCCCTTTTGTTCCAAACATAGTTTTAATTATTACCAAGCTGTTGCTTGGTGATTACTATAGAAATAGGAGGACTTCCCTATTATTAACATGATTATACTATTATGCTACTATCACATTGTTACTGTACTATAAAGTGTTAGGTTACTTCAAAATGTCCTCCTTAACTGTCATTTTGTACAGTTGTAACAAATGTGATGTGACGCGTAACATATTCAGATATTATTACATTTACAACAACTGTTTAAATATAGTCCCTGTTAATGATTTGTACCATTAATCAGTGGAAGTGTGAATGAGTGTGTGTGTGTGTGTGTGTGTGTTTGGTCTGATGCTCGGAGCTAACAAGCTTCCAAATTGAATCAGATCTAATCAGTTTCCTATATACATTCCCTTGATAACCCGTCCTTTCTTCTTTATCCAACCCGATTCTCTCTGATCAAGTAATCAATGCAGAGGGTGTTGAAAGGAGCGTTTCACGAGCACAACGTGATCACATCTGTCCCCAGTCCTCGTGATGTTGTGATGGCGGTGGGCAGATATCTGTGTCCGACCATGGAACCACTGTCGACCAAATCAAAACAAGAGTTTATCATTTGCTATTTTTGTGCTCCAATTAGGATACATTGACTATTAGAGTACGGCGTGACTCATGACAGAGAGCAGCTTCTGTGCGTAATTACGCACCACCACGCGTTGCGCACGGTCCATTCCGTCTCCAAAACAGTTACCTTCCCTTGTACGAATGGAAATGGCATTGTGGCATCGTTTTGATCGGAATTTACAGTTTAATATGAAAAAAAATTGTTTTTCTGGACTATAAAGGCCGAGCTATATGAAGTCATTCTTTGTGAGCCATCGTTTTTTGAAACTGAAATGAAGGTGAGAAGTGGTCTCTAGCGGTCACGTGACGATTAAAAGGACGTTCACCACAAATCACGTGTCTACGTCAGCAGACTTTCCATTGTCATGTTGATTGAATGCTTCCCATCCCAGGATATTTATATTGAATTACATCCACTCACAAAAAAGGCATTGTGGATTTCACCACTGAAATCTGACCACCTGCGCGAGCCTTCCCCCTCTTCAATCTGAAAGCAAAGGTTTAACCACCATACCTCAACCACGGGGACCACGAGGACATAAGGATTAAGGATTTTGGACAGGTCGCCCGTCTACACTTTGTGAAAAAGACCTTTTTTTATCATCTCATCTAGATTTTAGTATCTGATAGACACCGTGTGTGGATTTCAGCAGATTCTTGGAAATCACTGGCATCTGCTTTTGGATTTGGACACCGCTACTTTTTTTTGCTTCCCTTCTGTTATTGTGGATATTTAACGCACTGAATGGTTGGCACAGTGCGCCCAGTGGATTCTCGGAAACTCGTGGAGGAGGTTTCAGGAGGACCGCGCCGCTCTGGGATCAACACACACTGAAACGCAATCTCTCATTTTCAGTGACTCCGAGAAAAAAAAGAAAAAAAGAGAGCCACCACATATTTCAGTTTCAGGGTTTCAAGGTGACAATGGCATCTATCAAGTCCAGGCCGGACACTGAAACTACGCATGGTCACTGAGCCGAACCTTGAAGATTGAATGAACATGTTTGGCACGGCACCTGTGCGTCCTGATCCCCACCGTGTCTCAACAGGTTACTCACCTTAAATACGCTTCCAGTGCGCGTCTTTGGCTTCTCCTGCTCTCCCCCTCTCTCTCTCCCTCTTTCCCTCGCTCTGCTCTGCTCTGCTCTGCTCTGCCCTGCGGTTCCTCCACGTTTCCCACCATGGTGGAACACAGTGGCCTGGACATAATGTGTCTGAACAAGTACTGCCACAGTTCCTCCTCCTCCTCCTCCAGCTCCGAGCACGACAAGAAGACCTTCGCCCAAATCAAGCTCAATCTGTCGGGGGACTATCCCAAGAAGAACGCGGAGATCCTGAGCGGACAGTACGGCACCAACCTGCTGCTGATCGGGGCTGCGCTGATGTTGGCCATCGCGCACCACGACCCCTTCGTCAAGGAGGAGCACCTGCTGTCGCTGGTCACCTGCCTCATGATCCTGCAGCTGCTGTGGATGATGTGGTACATCCTGGCGCGGGACAGACAGAAGAACACGCGCACCGAGAAGGATGTCCACGCCACCACGTGCTGGATCAGAGGTGAAATACTCCTAAATCACAGTGATAGACTACATGGCATTAAAACACTGAAGTCAGAGATACAGGAAAATACTGCAAAATCAATGTCATATACAGCACTACTGCAACATTATAGTGAATGACAGTATATGTATATGTATATATATATACATATATATGTATTTATATATATGTATATATATATATATATATATATATATATATATATATATATATATATATATATATATATATATATACATATATATATATATACATATATACCAGGAAAACAGTACATTAAACAATTGTCAGTTTACATTTAAGGCAAAATGACATAATGTACAGTATCTAAAAGTGCAACGTGTGATCTATGATCTATGTGATCAACCATCGAGTACATAATAAGTATATGTGATCATTTCATTCTCAGTCCAAATGTATCTTCTTCCTGTTTCCCTCTGCAGGTGGTCTGACTCTCCTTGCACTCCTCTCACTGATCATGGACGCGTTCAAAATCGGGCATTATGTTGGCTATCACTCTTGTGTGTCGGCCGTGCTCGGGGTATATCCTGTCATCCATGCCACCCACACCATAGCACAGGCAAGTTTACAACCCCGCTTTCCTTTCAATGCAGTGATAATCTTTCAGCAGCGTTAGACACTGTGTCTTCCCCCCTCACCCCCCGTGCACCACTTAACCAGGCAGCTCTCTGAATAATGTGCTCTTTGTTGCTGAGGCGAGTACGACAATATAATCCAATCATTGTCCATGTTATCCTGTGTGTAACCGCTTAATATTACAAGACAAATCATTCCGACTTAAATACTTTTGAAGTGTGTTGTCTATGAAATGGTTGTTTTTTTTTTTGTAATAAGACACAGTTTGGTTTCTACTTTGATGTTAATGTTTTATTTTGTGTGTGCTTATAGGTGCATTTTCTTTGGTTTCACATCAAGGACGTCATCAAGAGCTACGAAACGTTCGAGAGGTCTGTGGCGTTACATGATGTTGAGATGTAACAAAAATGAAAGGCAGATCATTCACACACCCGCTTCTTTGATATCTTTAAAGTGTGTGTTAGCTACTTTTTCTCTCTCGCTCTCTGTTGCACATTCTTTTCCAACGAAAACCTCTCACTCCCATAGAGAGAACAGTTGTTGTTGATCCACTGTTTGAATGTGTTATTATGTGAAATCAGTGTTTTTTGTTTGGGGCGTATATAACTGACACCATACAGACACTGCTGCATGCTCACAGTCGACTGGTCACCAAACATGTTTGTGTGCGTTTGCTCTGTTAGATTCGGCGTCATCCACGCCGTCTTCACAAACCTCCTCCTGTGGTGCAGCGGTGTGATGTCAGAGGCCGAGCACTTCCTGAACAACCACATGAGGAGACTCTCCGCCCTGGGCTACGGAAACCTCACCACAGGTAAGGGCCAACGGGTCGATTGCAGCCTTGTACCTGGAAGGAAAGTACAATAGTCCACTTGAGCTCTCGCTTCAATGGATAAAAGAAGAGAGGCGGGTTTTAGAGGGGAAGCGAGGTTAGACCGGCAGGCCCAGTGGGTCTTGTTTGTGTCGAACATCTCTCTATTAGGTTTCAGGAGACACAGAGTGTTGCTAGTGATGAGGCCCCCCCCTCCCAAACCTCACCCCACACTTCCAGCTTCTCCCCCCGCCCTCCCCACTTGACCTCAGTCGGCTTTGTCCCCATGGCTGCTTGCTCCCAAGGGTGCTGCAATTACAGTAACTGATACATCTAAGCCCAGGATTGGGGGGTCCAGCTGCTCCTCCTCATATCCGGCTGACTGTGAGGCTGGCTGCACCCTCACTCTTGTTCTCGTTTTAATTACAGGGTGCAGGACCATGGTAGTGGCCTTTTTTTGGGGCTATAAAGCAACAACATTGCTATCAGATGTTAGGCTGGGCTTTACAAGGAGTGAGTGAGTGAGTGAGTGAGAGAGTATAAAAAGTGCATTGTCATTAGTGCTTAAAGGGAGAGTTCGGTTTCCTTTTTTGATGTTGTGAAGTTTGTGGTTGTATGAAGACAAAGTTCGGTTTCACTGACATCATGGTTGCCCGTGGAGACGCATGGCTCGCCTCCGTAATCTATGTCAACTTAAGTTTTAAGAATATGTTTGTCATTTGATCTCACCTGCACCTGCGTCAGTAGAGAGACAGGAGCCGCTGGTCAGTCTGTGTCACTTTGGAAGTAAATCTGAAAGTAATCAGTTTGCAAAAAAAAAAAAGTGACACAAACTGCAGTTTCCAGTCCAAAATAAAGCAACAAACGTGTTGTCAAAGCTGCACTGCTGGGTTATTATTCGGTCTTTGTTTGGTCTCAGTGAACAGAAACAGTGTGACTTTATTTGCATGTTGCGTCCTGCATCTGATAAGACCTGAATGAGGGAGCGTTTGTGTGTATCCAGCAGCAGTGCAGGGGTGGACGGGGACAAGGAACATTAATCCGGTCACCAATTCAATTCACTTCATTACCCGAGGCTTTTCGTTTGGTGCCTCTGTTATATTTTATTATTAATATTAATATTATTTATATTTAGGCACTCGGCACAGTTAGCGCTCCTCAGTGACGATGTGTCAGTACCTCATACGCAAAACCCGATTCATCCCTTTAACATGAAGCTATCAGGACGCACTGATTTGTAACAAGTCAGAACATTGTGAAGACAATCTAACCTAATCGACATTTTTGAAACTGTCTTCTTTTAAAAGAAATGGAAGGTTCACAAAGGATTTCGTTCATCATTTCGTTACGTTGGTCAACACTGTCTATTGTTGGAAATGATTTTTGGTCACACAGTGAGGTAGTGGCTAACACTGTTGCCTCACAGTGAGAGGAGGAAACTAGTGTTATTAGTAAAAAGTACATTTTTACCAGGGTGGATTTAGACCCAATTTGAAGAACCTCAGTTTGACAAAGTGCTCAAAGCTAATGTGATGCTCCATGAATAGAAATGATTTACCATTTGTTGTTGTTGCTGTTTCGCAGGTCACTCCGAGCCTCTGTGTAACTGCACCACCAGCACTTGCTCCATGTTCACCAGCAGCCTCTACTATCTCTATCCCTTCAACATCGAGTACCACATCTTTGTCTCAGCCATGCTCTTCGTCATGTGGAAAAACATCGGACGGACCATGGACCTGTCTTCGAATCGGAAAAGGCTTGCTACCAAAACCCAGGGCCTGTCTGTGGGTCCCATCCTGGGCCTGCTGGCTCTGGCCAGCACCATCGGGATCCTGGTGGTGTACATCACCCACGTGGAGTCCCTTCAGACGCGCCAGTCTGCCATCTCCATGTTCTACATTTATGGCATCGTCCTGCTGCTGTTCATGTGCTGTGCCAGTGCTTCAGGTTTGCTCATATACCGCGTTGACCACATACCGCTGGACACCTCCAAGAACCCGTCACGACAGCTGGACACGGAGCTTCTCTTTGGTTCCTCTATTGGCTCCTGGCTCATGTCGTGGTGCAGCATCGTGGCTGTGTTAAGTACCAACAGCAGTCCTCCGTACCTCTGGACCAACTGCATCTACTCTCTGCTCCTTGTTGTGGAGAAGTGCATGCAGAACCTCTTTGTCATCGAGTCCCTTTACCGCCAGCCGGGGGATGTGGAGAGCGACGACCCAGAACTACAATCTGCTCCGGAGATCTTCTCCGTGACTTCCTCTTTAGCCCCACCGTATAACGGCATCATCAACCGAGCGTACGAGACTCCGGATAAAGCGTGTGTCACCATGGAGAACGAGCAGGAGGAGAGCGGTCCGGTGTACAGGTGTCCGAGGAAACCGTCGGAGGTGCCGCTGCCTGTGGGAAACAAAGTGGTGGAGCCTCCGAATATAAAGAGGCAAATCCTGAAGAACCTTTCTGTCTTCCTGATTATGTGTAATATTTCGGTGAGTGTGTCATTCGTTCATTCATCCATTCATTGTCTACTGCTTTATCCTCTAGTTAAAACTAGAGAAAACCCACAGACGCAAACCCAGGTCTTTTTGGAGTGGCATATAATTCAATGTCCACGAATTGGAATTGATTTGATTTTAAGTTTACGTGAAGAATCCAGATGTTTTATTGAGTCTACGGTCTGATCCTCTTCTAGATTGTTACCATGTTTAGGTTTCTTTGCAGAGTGGGAAGTTGTTGCTGGTGTTGGAGTCGCGATCATTCCACTGAAGTGATGTTAATATTAATATGATCTAGCTCATCAAAACAGAGCTAAAAGGAGGCTGAATGTTGTGTGATGCACTCATGATTCCTTTAGTAGGAGAACTGTTTAGGACCAAAACTTTGGCAATGTTTAAATTATGGGCTTTGATCAGTGATTCGATTGGACACAGAGGGTGAGATCTAAAATACAGTTCATAAATACAGAATACAGTTCATCAACCTTATTAGGATAATTAAGTATTGTTTACAGCTGAAAAATGAGCAATTTCTTTTTCTTCCTCCAGCTGTGGATCCTTCCCGCCTTCGGCTGCCGGCCACAGTACGACAACGGGTTGGAACAGGAGACTTTCGGCTTCAGCATATGGATTACCGTTCTCAACTTTGCCATCCCCTTGAACCTTTTCTACCGCATGCACTCCGTTGCCTCGCTCTTTGAAGTGTTCCGCCGCGTCTGACAGGCGAGCCGGCGGCGACGATGAGGGACGATGACATGCGCGCAGGAACACTTGTCGCCAGCAGCTCCAGAGCGTGTCTCTAAGCACAGGTCAACCCTTCAGGAGGGAGTCAGGGTCGCACTCCCTACAGACTTGAATGTGGAGGGTGAGACAAACCAAGCCTAGATCAGGACAGAGGACAAGACAAACCTGTTCACCAGCGTTCCTTGAAGAATGACCTTGTGTGACACAAGGCTTATTAAGACTCTTAGTACTCTTTGTTTTATAGGCATATTCCAGTTAAGATGTTATAACTGGTGATGTTGTATCTGACACGCACACTTTGTACTGTTTCGTATTAGTACGTGAAATTATAGAATAGACTAATTGCTTGATTTTCATATTGTAAAATACAAGTTAAGACACCGCAGCAGCCATTACGGTGCGTTCACGCCGAACTCTATGCGATTTTTCACGCTGTTTAACTTACTATTTAACGTGACTGAATAGTATCCAGAGAATTCTTGCCTTGGGGTAAAGCTCGAGCTAATCAACAGGCAATCAACGAGAGTGTGGCCAAAACTTTGACTCTTGCTTTGTGGCCCGCCCTCATCCTTCTTCACCCTCTCCGTCCATTTGTGAAATGACATCAGGAGATTGGAACAGACTCTCAACGCTCGCTTTCGTGATGTGGCTAAATCATTATTAATGATCATTTAGTTGAAATATTTCAACTTTAACGCGACCAAAGCGAGCGATCACGCAGGATTTGTGTGATTCACCCACGTCATCATCCACTGAAATCCACCAAAACGTGCACATTTGCATCAAGCCTTTACTTTATGGTAGCAATCATTCCAGTGAACGCACATTTATTCTCCTATCTATCATTATCTAATAATGAAATAGTACTGTAACTCACAGAGCCACGGGAACACTGATGTGCCACTTTTCATCTGCACTCTGTTGTGCATACTCTCTATGGATAAGGTTCTCATTTCATGATGTTGTGTTTGTCATGCAGAGGATTTCATGGTGTGTTCAGACCAAGGCAAGTCTTAATAAACAGACACACAAACTGTACATGCGGTGAAGTTGTTTCAACATTGGCCACAAATGTGCGCCTATCTTCTGTTCTGGAAATACATTTAAGGTCATTATTCGCCTTCCCCAAATACTGTGATTCACAAATGATTGAGATAATTGTGAAAATATGCTTTAATATAAATTCTTTTATATTTTTTTTTCTGGAGCTTTCTCTCTCTCTCTCTCTCTCTCTCTATGCTTTACTTTCATCAGTCCACGTCTGTGCACATGCAGATGACGTAATATCTTAGTATCACTTGCATTTTGTGCAAGCGTCGCTGCTGTTGCTAACAGGCATGAGCGGATAACAACATTTATCCATTTATCACAATTATCCTGAACAAAATATTGACCATTTGCTGTTTCACTGCAATAATTTAAACTGAGACTCCAAAACACACTGAAATCACGCATTGGAAACATTTTTAGTGAAGTCTTTAGAGTTCAAAAAATAATAATAATAAAGCTCCAGTGTGGAACCTCTATTCAACTGTGTCTCTAAGACCCTGTTGTGTTCTCTCTCCTGAGCTTCACAACTCTCACATATGAACACACGCATCGCGAGAGTGAGAGAAACAAGAGAAGAAGCGGTGGTGTCTTCTGATGTTGTTTCTACAGTAGTTTGCTAAGCTATCTGTTGTATATCAGTCTTTTAATGTAGTGATACCCATCCAGATTGCATCCAGGAACCTTAAGTGGAGCTGCATAGTGAAGGAAACAGCAGCAGCTGTTATTGAACACACAGACACCTAGTCAGGCAGCTGGTCAGGCCAGGGAACATGCATTTTCAATAACGCATGACGATGTACCAGAGAGCATCAAATTGCAGCAGCAGCATCCACTTCTCATGTAGCACTTCTTGGTGTTTTCAGTCTTAGTGCAAATGTATGAAGCTGTCTCACTTTACTCTTCAGTCTCACCTGCTCTGTCATGTCTCCACAGACATGAAAAACAATCAGCAACTCCTTTAACAATCGTTTGAATGTTGCAGAAAAACATTTGTTTACATTTAAATATTACAAAACTAAATCAAGAGCTCCTGGAATGACTGGCTCCCCCTTGTGGCACTTTTGAAATGAATCACACAGAATGTTTGTTGGCGAGTTAAGAACATGACTATTTTTCCCCGTTCACTGTAATCCTTTCAATAGAAATTCACCTCATTAAAATGATTGTTAGTGCTTTTTATCATAATGTGATAATATCGTGTATTATCAAATCCCTGTTTGCAACCAAATATCAGCCAGAGTAAAATAAGGCTTAATTGTCTGAACACACCATTATATCAGCATGATATGGACTATAGTTCTCAGAGGTAGCACCTGCATGTTTCATCAGTTTCCTCCTGTTTAACGATTTTCTTATGTTACTAACTAAACTTAAGTGATTTTTACGAGTAAAACAAGTACAAGTACTTGCCAAACGTGTTTTCATTCCTTATAGAGGAATCAAATGTTGAAATCATGCATGTTAAAAGGCACTGGAAACATGAAAACATTGTTGTGAACAGCATGCAACAACAGACCAGAGATTATATGTTTGCACACAAATTGTTAAAAAACATCCCAGATGCACTGTGTAGTTGTACTATACAATCATTGTAGCCACAAGTCCAGCAAGTTCTCAACCTGGTGCTATTTTCTCTGTTTGTAAGTGGTAAAATCTTGTTTTTTTCTGTAAATACTGCCACGCTGATCCAAATCATCCTGAAACTGTGATATGATTGTGCAAAATTCCAATGAAATGGTGCTCATATGAAATGATGTGTATGTATGTGTGTATCCATCTTTTGCTTACTGAAATAAAGAATAATTCTTCTTTTTCATATACAAGACATTTCGCGTCAGCTCTTTGTCAATGTTTCCCACTTTTTACAGATGAGATTCCCAGATTAGACTCTATTAAGACTTGTATTTATGAAGTAACAGATACTTGCATGGGGAAAAACGCAAAATACTTCATGTTTAGAGTGAAGATTAGTTTATTTAGAATTAAGCTCACTTGCAATAACAAGTTTTTACACAGTCTCACTCACACTGCACATGCGCAGTAAGAAAATTCATTCAGTCTCTCCCGCTCAACTCAAGTCGCTGTCTTTTTTATTCTTTTTAATAAATAAAACGGTGAGTTATCGAGCAAGTTTGTCTCTGAATGTGTTTTAATTAATGCTACGACTGTTAGCTTTAGTCGCTACCTAGCTAACGTTAGCGTTTGCAGCTAGCTAGCGAACGTTAGCGTTGTGCACGTAAATGAGCACACAGTTATGGGGAAATTTGATTTGTATTTACCAGTGTTTTAATGAGAGTGAGATAAAAACAATTGTAATACTGACTATATCCATGTGTTCAGTACAAACATCGGCATGAGCTGCTTGCTAACTGACAGTTTAGTGTATGCTAGCAGGGTGAAGTTACTAGCTCCTGTGAAGTGAGAGGAATTCATCTTTCATCTCCAAAACTGAGTTATTTAGTACAAGACCATGTGTAACCCATCCTTAGTGAGGATTACTGTATTTCTTTAGATGAAGTAATTTAATGAATTATAATATATTATAATATAATATAGTATATCTGAAGTGTTTATTGCAATTTACAGGCTTTAGTACTAAACAAGTACTTAACATTAAAAATAATGTGTGTCTATTTAAACTGTTATCAGGCACCATCATATTATTTTTCACTGTTTTGTTTTGATTTCCAACAGTTACAGCAGTTTCGGGCGGTTGGTCAAGTCCGCCAGCACAGACTCAGTCTGATACAGTCACATACAGCGGTAGCTCGCCGCTCGCAATCAGTGGTGCTGTCCCTAAACACATCAGACTCCTGCTAAATATTGAGATTTTCCCTGGTAATTGGAGACTAACCCACGTTTTAAGTGTTGGACGTCTGTTCTTGTGACTCCTGCCATGTTGATATTGTCAGATAAGAAGTGGGGGGGTAATGTAGCGCAAGGGACAAGAGCTGAGAGAGCAGTAGACGATCGTTTTTACCCAAGTTAAAGGAAAAAAAAATATCGATGTTCATTTTTTTAAATATCGTCCAAACAAATTAATTCGAATTTCGATAAAAAATCAATTAATCACCCAGCCATAGAGAAAGGGTTAACTCCCAAATCGCCAGAGTATTCCTTTAATGTACAAGGCTGGAAGGTCAGCAGTGTCAGCAGGACAGATGAAATGGTGACATTTTCGAATTTACAACATTTCTCTGTTGTAATGTAATGTTTTTGTTTGGTTTCATCACAGGATTGGGACACTGATGAGACCTGGGCAGAAGTATCCGTTGGGGTGCTGACTGTTGTCGGTGAAGATGTGACCCAGTGTCTACTGCCATCATTGTTGAGGGAGGTATTGTAATGGATAATCTGCAGAACCTACCTGAGGCCTCTTGTTTGGACTGTCATATGCATTACATTTGGACTACCCTAGAGCCATGAAAAACACTTTCGTTTTATTCAAAGAGTGAGTGATGCTTGGCTTGACTGCAAAGTCTTAATAATCTCTTGTTGAGTTAGAATGCAAATGTACGAGTGGTGACATTTGGCAAATCTCACTTGTTCATTTTGGATTCAGTTCTTTTTTATTGTTCACTAAGTAGACACTGGGTGAAGGTGGAGCTGAGGCTCAGGCTTTTTGCGCGCACTTTGCATGTTTTTAATACTTCTTAATACTTAGTTATTACAGTTTTTAAGCTGTTTGTTCACTTTCACAGAGTATGCCTCCACTGCCATTGTTTGTGCTGAGCCACGATGTTAAGATCTGTAAACCATGAACAAAGATATTGATCATGTTGTATGATCAGTATCATAGAGTTTTATTATTGACAGTATTAAAGTGTTTTGTTGTCATTAAAGGCAATCTTTGAAATAATAAAAAACAATTGATATAATTGAACTTGACCTTGATTTATTATGTTTAATTGTTATTCAGATTATTTTGGGAGATTGGAACCTGTTTTTCATTCCTGTATAGATATTCGAGGCACTTAGATTGCTGAAGTAACTTTAGCAAGTACGTCACATTGCTATTCAAGTAAATATAACTTAGAAATGCTAAGTTAGTCCAACTTAGATAAGTGTGTTATATGGACTAAACATGAGTTAATTTCACATGCAATGATTTAGTAGATGAAAATAGTAATTCTGAGTAGTCTTTACTAAGTCGAAAGTACATCTAAAATAAGTTATCAAGTACACACTTGCTTAAACTCATTTACAAGTGTACTCTACAAAGGAAACGCTAGTTAGTACAAATTATACTACCTAGTTCTCTTCACTTGTTTTTGTAAGTGCAATCGGTTTGCATGCTTTTCTCAAGTAATGATAACTAATTGGATTTTTACATCTATATATTTAAATTAAAGATAACAGAATATGTCAGTGATGCTCAAACATCTATTTATGCTGACATTTTGCTAACATGTATATTTAACATTTCCAACAACAATTTCAACTTCAAGCACAATGAAGTCCATGTTCTGTGGTGTGCTGTTATTCTGCTGTTCCTCTCGGACACAAATGTGGCAAGAAGTCAGTGAATATACTAAATAAAAATGAATTAGTGAAACTTTTTAAACACTTCCAATAGATGTTGTTGTTTATTCTTGTTTAACAATAAACATAAAAACACAAGAAACTAGAAACAAACTCTAGACTCTCGCGAGAGTCCTATAGTACAGCCTGGGAAATCATTATTCTGGTACCGGCCGAGTACCGGCATCGGCACGCAAACAAAAGTGCCAGTACTCCAAATAGTACAATTAAAAAGTGCTGGTACTGCATACAGATCAGTACCAGCCCACTCCAAGTACAGCTTTAGCAAATATCACAAGTGATTCCAATGCAACTAAGGAATACTGTTGAAGGGCAATTGTAATATTCTTACGCACCACAGGATGGCGCCACGAATTCATGTTTTGGCAGAACACTTCATCTCTGCTTTCTGAGATTACACCTTGGATTGTTAGTGGTTTGACGTGTTTTGAGATTATCTTTGTCAATCACGACGCGGGTAAATTTAATAAATAAACAAAAAAAAGTATATACAATAAATAATGAAATACATAAATAGTATCATTTGGTTCGTGACCTAATTCAAAAATGTAATCGCATGCAGCGCCGATGTTTTAATCTGAACCTTTTAAATCCATGATTAATGGAAACGTCATTGTGGAAAAGGTAACTCTTGTTGCGTCACGACAGTCACAGATTGTTGTTTGTGACACCAGAGCATTTTGGCGACAGGGCATCATTTTTGGCGCAGTGTCAGAACGATTTGACAGGTTCATCCAGACTAGTCTAAAAATAACCCTGACGTTCCACAGGCCGGAAATTCCGCTGCTGCTGCTGCTGCTGCTGCTGCTGCACTGGCACGCGAGTACGACGCATGACGCGCATTGATCTGAGAATATGGCCCGCGCAGAATTGAAGTGTGACTCACCTACTCAGGCAACTCTGAGAAGTGGGCTGAGACAGACGGACAGACAGACAGATGGATAGATAGATAGATTTGCAGTTGTCAGTACCATGGACAGCTCCACATGCGTCTTTGCCGTACATTTGTGCTTCTGTGATAAATAATCCACAGATTTGTGTTCACATTTTTACATTTTCAGACCCTCAGAGTCGCAGAGAGCTCTCTTCCATACACACACACACACTATATGGGCACTGCTATAGAGCAGTGTGGAGTGTTGTGCGTAACAGCGCGCGCCCAGTTCTGGTTAGGTTAGCGTGTGTGAGGCTGCAGGGACTCCCTCCTCCTCACCCACGCACACACAGACATTACATTACATTACATTACATGTCATTTAGCAGACGCTTTTATCCAAAGCGACTTACAATGGAATCAAGTACAATTAGCCAGGGGTGGTATCGAACTTGCGACCATGATGTCTTTGGTACACAAGGTAGGGTCTTAACCACTGAGCCACTCCACCCCCCGTGTGACCGTGTGAGCTGAGACTCAGAGAGGCAGAGCCGGGGACGGAGGAGCCTGGGACAGAGGAGCCTGGAACAGAGGAGCCTGGGACAGAGTACACGAGGTGGCCAGGCTTGCATCATGCGCTCTCCACTGCCCGCTGCGTCTCAGCCCCACAGCGCACCTGGTCCGTCGCTCGGCTCAGTTCTGACGCGCTCACATCTCTCTTCTCGCCTGTTTTGCGCGGATGGATGGAGACTCCGTGGTGAATGGCTGATGACTGCGCCCGTCCCCGCTCTCAGAGCCATGGACTGCAGTTTCACATGAAGAGGAACATGGAGAATCCAGCCAAGTACCTGTCATCGGTGCAGGGCACTGACTCTGTGCCGGCGCCTCAAGGAGACATGATGTGGAACAGCACCGAAACAAAGGCAACGGGCGATGACAGTAAGGATATGTTGTTGCGCACGGTGACGGGCTGCCTCCTGTCCCTGCTCATCCTCTGGACTCTGCTGGGGAACATCCTGGTTTGCTCCGCGGTACTGCGCTTTCGGCACCTGCGGACCAAAGTCACCAATATTTTCATCGTCTCCTTGGCTCTGTCGGATTTATTCGTGGCCGTGCTGGTGATGCCCTGGAAGGCTGTGGCGGAGGTGGCGGGCTACTGGCCGTTCGGCACTTTCTGCAACGTGTGGGTCGCGTTTGACATTATGTGCTCCACCGCCTCCATCCTGAACCTGTGCATCATCAGCGTGGACAGATACTGGGCCATCTCGAGCCCCTTCCGCTACGAGAGGAAAATGACCCAGCGAGTCGCCTTTGTCATGATCAGCATCACCTGGACGTTGTCTGTGCTCATTTCCTTCATACCGGTGCAGTTGAACTGGCACAAAGCCACCGACGACATGGCCGGTGCGCACAACTTCTCCACGAGTCTCCACCTGGAGGAAAACTGCGACTCGAGCCTGAGCAGGGAGTATGCCATATCATCCTCTCTGATCAGTTTCTACATCCCCGTGGCGATTATGATTGTGACTTACACACGAATATACCGGATTGCACAAATACAAATTCGAAGAATCGCGTCCTTGGAGAGAGCTGCGGAGCATGCGCAAAGCTGCAGGACCAACAGAATCGAGTGCCAACACCACAACACGCTGAAAACGTCGATTAAAAGGGAAACTAAAGTGTTCAAAACTTTGTCGGTGATCATGGGCGTGTTCGTGTGTTGCTGGTTGCCCTTCTTTGTCCTCAACTGCATGGTCCCCTTCTGCGACAGGCCGGCCACGGACCGGGACGCGGGTCTGCCATGTGTCAGCGAGACCACTTTCAATGTGTTCGTGTGGTTCGGTTGGACCAACTCGTCCCTGAACCCCATTATTTATGCCTTCAACGCAGAGTTCAGGAAGGCCTTTGCCAGCCTCCTGGGCTGTCGCTACTTCTGCTCCAACACACCTGTGGAAACTGTGAACATCAGCAACGAGCTGGTTTCTTATAATCAGGACACTCTCATACACAAGGAGATCGCCAACGCCTACGTCAACATGATCCCCAACGTGGTTGAATGTATCGAGCACGAGGAGACCTTCGACAGGATCTCCCAGTTCTCTCACAACAACGACAATGCCACTGACTCCGTGTGTGACCTGGAGGACTGCGAGGCGGACATCAGTCTCGACAGGATGTCGCCATTCACCCCGAATGGATTACACTGACTCCCAACTCCATTGTCACGCCATTCACGGCAGGTATTAACATCCTTCCTGAGAGATCTGATCACATGCAGGTCGTGACCCCCAAATCCGCCTTTAATGTGTCCTTAGATCCAGTCTCAAAAACCCCATTCAGAAACCACATGTCTCCTCTGATTGGCTGTGCTTCCTCTGTATTTTTTACTCTCATCAGCACCAATAATTGGAGTTATTTCTTTTTGTAATGGTTAAAATCTACATAAAAAAAGTGGTTTGCAGGATGAGTCTCTGTTGACTGGAGGCTTGATGGTGTCTGATAGATGATTGACAGGTGCACTTACAGGCCTAAAACACTGGCTGCACCTGATTGGGCGAATACTTCCACTAGTGGGCTGCTGGATTTAAAGCCAGACCAACATGGAAGCTTGTTTGAAGATGGTTCACTGACCTGTGTGACCAGCATTTCTCTAGCAGAATGCATCGTGTAGCTGTTTACAGTGGCGATGAATGGGAAGTGTGGAAGTCACAGAACTGGTGCACGTGCACTGAAACCAGTAAAATAGCAATTTATTGAATAGCCACCAGGCGGAGACACCACCGGTTGCAAGAGTAACTCTGTTGGAATAAACATATATGATTTATAATGTCGGTAGACATTTTCCTGACGAGTTTATGATCTCAGTCACTAGTTTCAGCTTATCGCCGATGAACATGATAAAGTACATGTGAGTAAACACCAGTGTGATTGACAGCTGGTGAATAAGTGGTGCAAATCTGCACCACTCCTCAGAAACATACGTAATGTTAGTGTATTTGGACACAGTGTGGGTGAAGCCACATCCCATCTCATGCGGTCACCGCAGATGCCACCGTGACTATATCCCTGAGGACAGATGTTAATACCAGATCTGAACAGAGCCAGTGTCTCCTCGTGCATAATTGGATGTATTGAAAAGAACGCCATCATGCAGTCATTCATTCATTCATTCATTCATACATTCCTCCACACAGGGCCAGGCTCCTCTGCGCTACAGTGCACAGCGTCCCGTGGGCCTGCCTTGGCTTGGCTTTTTTTTTTGTTGTCATGTATGAGATGTGATGTTGTTGTCCTGTTGTGAAAAAAAAAAAAAAAAAAAAAAAAACAAACAAGTGATGTGTAGGTGTTAATTTACATGACACGTGACGTCTGTGTCCATTTGTTCAACGGTTCCGTGTTGTTGAAGCTGTCGTTCGCCGGAGGGTTGTTCCCCGCAGCGTCCGTGTGTCACGCTCTGCGGGGGAGGAAATGTTTGTAAAAGAATTCAAGCGTTCTCAATCGTGCTGCTTAATAACCTCATGTGTATCCAGTGCCGCTTGTCCACTGAAATGTGAGGGCGACCTTACGCTCGGTGGAGTCCAGACACTTCTACCATAAATGCGGTCATCTCAGCGCCTTATAGCTTATTCAAAGACCAGTTTTGAGACTTGAGTGGAATGTGTCGTCCGGAGCTTTTGAAGTTACATGATGCCAAAAGCAGTATTAAAGTGTTTACCCATGCACTGCATCACTGCAGCCCAGTCACACTCAGTCTATAGCGCACCTGCTCTGACTATTGTTCTCCAGTTTGGACAAGGCTCAGCAAAATGTGGTGTAAAAAGATTTTAAACCAGGTGACATTGACTAAGAGGAGTATTTGGACAAATCTGTTGCTCTTTTCTGTGATTTTTTTTACGTTATTGAGGCCAAAACTTGCAGAATGGTGTCTCTGTAGCAAACCAGTCTAGGGAAGAATACAAACTGTCCTAGTTGACCAAAGATGTCAAAGAAGCAAATCAATAACTCAGACACAACGAGAGGAAGCGTTGCTATACCGCTGAGCCAACGTGACTGGATGTCATGCATCAACTCTCCCACATCTCTTTTATCTTTGTACTGTACCGGTGACCTGATCTGAATGTATGCTGCTGTCCTTTCAACGGTGATGTGTGTCATCATTTGTCTAATAAAATGCTGTCTTATACGGAGCAGGACCGGCGTGCCATGGTGTCTTCCCGCAGGTGACGTCACCGCGAGCGCTGCAGCTGTTGCCAGCAGAGGCAGCGCCTGTGCAATTACCCCTTTAAGACCTGTAACACCTCAGACCTGGGCCCCAAAAGCTTTACAGAAGACATTAAACACTGTCTAGTTAAACAGTAAATAAATAAATAAATAAATGAATAAGTTTCAAGTTAGGAGAATCCCATAGAAGCAAAGCAACAGTGCTGGGAAAATAAAAATAATTCAGTACCACATCATTACGTGAAAAGTTTTTCACATTAAAATATGTGAGATATTTTAAGTTGTAATACGATAAATGAGCTCATGTGTTTCATGCTGTAACGCGATCATCGTTCCTTTATATAATAAAGGAATTAACTTAGACTTCTTGAGGGTCTAAATTCTAATTTTAATCTCAGAATCTATTTAGTTTCAAATGTGGTTGTTTATCAGTATAACATGAAAAGCTTCACATTATTGTGACATGCGACCTCATCTCGTCATTATAATGTTGTATTTTTCATAATTCATTTTCATTTTTACTATGTACATTTTCTTGACAATGAGATAATAGGTTCCAGAGTTTGTTTTTGTCAAAATACCAGGAAAATATCTTGTTATAACCTGAAAAACAGTGACACTTTTAAACTAATTATCTTATAATGATTCATTTTCTTTTTATGGCGTCTGGCAGCATAATAACAATAATAATAAAAACAACAACAACAATAATAATAATTGTAATGATAGAACATTTACATCTCAAAACAATAAAATTGAACAGTGACGGGATGCAAGGTTGTGGATGCTTTGAAAGCGAGGAGCAGTATTGTGTAACTGTGGTGCAGACTCTTTGTGTTCTGATGGTGATGTGTGTATTATTTCCTATCTGACAGCAGACGGTGACAGGCGATATCAGCGTGTTCCCAGTGGAATCAGACCGCGGGAGAGTGTAGATCTGTGATACAGACTATCGATGCATGCCCTCTGGCAGCAGCAGAAAGGTTTAAATCCTTATTTTTTGGAGCCGCACACAGCCCCACATTTATGAAAAGTAATAAAGAAGAGCGCAAACACACCCTGGAGATGCGGCTCTCCTTTTTCATCAAGGCATCTGTCTGTTGCTCTTCTTTTTCAAATGATTCAAGCTGTTCAGGCAAACTTCAAACCCACATACTCACAGATTCTTTCTTATCCACGTATTAGCCAGATAGACAGATAGACAGATAGATAGATAGATAGATAGATAGATAGATAGATAGATAGATAGGTAGATAGATAGATAGATAGATAGGTAGATAGATAGATAGATAGACAGATAGATAGATAGGTAGATAGATAGATAGAGAGAGAGAGAGAGAGAGAGAGATAGAGATAGATAGATAGATGAGGTAGGTAGGTAGGTGTAGGTAGGTAGGTAGAGGATAGTAGATGGGTAGGTGGGTAGGTGGGTGGGAGAGAGAGAGAGAGAGAGAGAGAGAGAGAGAGATAGATAGATGAATAGATAGATAGATGGGTGGGTGGGTAGGTAGGTAGGTAGATGGTGGAGTGGTGAGAGAGAGAGAGAGAGAGAGAGATAGATAGATGATAGATGGGTAAGGTAGGTAGGTGGGTAGATGGGTAGGTAGGTGGGTAGAGAGAGAGAGAGAGAGAGAGAGAGAGAGATAGATGGAGATAGATAGATAGATAGATAGATAGATAGATAGATGATAGTAGGTAGGTAGGTAGGTAGGTAGGTAGGTAGGTGGGTAGGAGAGAGAGAGAGAGAGAGAGAGAGAGAGAGAGAGAGAGAGAGAGAGAGAGAGAGAGAGAGATAGATAGATAGATAGATAGATGATGGTAGGTAGGTAGGTGAGGTGGTAGGTGGGTAGGTGGGTAGGTAGGAGAGAGAGGTAGGGAGAGAGAGAGAGATAGATAGGTAGGTGGGTAGGTAGGTAGGTAGGTAGGTAGAGGTGGTAGGTAGGTAGGTAGAGATAGAGATAGACAGACAGACAGACAGATAGATAGACAGACAGACAGATAGATAGATAGATAGATAGATAGATAGATAGATAGATAGATAGATAGATAGATAGATAGATAGGTAGGTAGGTAGGTAGGTAGGTAGGTAGATGGGGTAGGTAGGTAGGTAGGTGAGAGAGAGAGAGAGAGAGAGAGAGAGAGAGAGAGATAGATAGAATAGATGGTGGGTGGGTAGATGGGTGGGTAGATGGGTAAGGTGGGTAGAGAGAGAGGCTGAGAGAGAGATAGATAGATAGATGGGTAGGTAGGTAGTAGGTGGGTAGATGGGTAGGTGGGTGGGTAGGTAGGTGGTGGGTAGGTAGGTAGAGAGAGAGAGAGAGATAGATAGACAGACAGACAGACAGATAGAACAGACAGACAGATAGATAGATAGATAGATAGATAGATAGATCGATTGATCGATAGATCGATAGACAGACAGACAGATAGATAGACAGACAGACAGATAGATAGATCGATTGATCGATAGATCGATAGATCGATAGACAGATAGACAGATAGATAACGACACACATTTAGCACAGACTCTGCTTTATGTGGCCCTGGTGTGGCTGATAGACGCTGAACACCTACACAATCTCCACCAGAATGTGTTTGCCACTTTATCTTCTCATTAAATGACTTTCTCCAAGTGGAAAGTGAAGTTTGTGCGTGGAGTTCTCCCTCATTAGAGTCCGTGGTCTACTTGTTTGTGTTACTGACGTAAACCTGAAGAAAGGATTGGAAACACACAAAAGTCACAAAAAACACACTTATACCGACTGGGGGAGGCAGCAGTGGACCGACACCTCCAGTGTTATGCCGTGTGGCTCTTTCCCAGGTCAGAATCATGGAACAGATTATGTGGGGTACCACACACAGACATACATGCATGATGACCACCAACAGATGCATTTAAAAAAAAAAGGACAGCCCGTTGCCAAGTGGAAAGGGAACTTGACTTGTAACTGGAGGGTTTAAGTTCACTTCCCCAGTGCAGGTCAATGATCACATAACTCAAGTGACACAGATCTGATTTCTGTAAATATCAGAGTAATCTGAATACATCTTAACTTTGTTATTTATATTTCTAGCAACTTTTACTCCACTCATGGTCATGGTCTGTATTTACATTGCGCATTTCGAGTCTAACCGGAGGGTCGCTGGTTCAAATCCCCACCCGGCCAAAAGGGCTGGGGTACCCGTGAGCAAGGTACCCAACCCCCAATGCTCCCCGGGCGCTACTCCTAATCCTAGGATGGGTCAAAATGCAGAGAATAATTTCCCCAAGGGGATTAATAAAGTATCTAAAATGAAAATAAAAAATATTTTGTAGCATTAGATAGAAATACCTTTACTTTTTAGATTAAAAAACGTTACAAACAACCCAGAGAGAAGGATGTCAACACATAAAACCTACTGAAAAAGAGGCTGCAACACTGACACAAACTGCTACAGAAGAAGGCAGAGGCACAGATCAAGTCATGGGTGGGCAACATTCTTTTTCCTCTGGGCCACAAATAAAAGTTTTTAAATAAGTCATATAAGTTTAATTATCATTAAACCCATCTTCATATACAACATGCATAGCATTTACATTTGGATACAATCACCTGTAACCTGATAAGGCATCATTTTGTAATTTATTGCTAATTATTTAGTCAGTGATATTGTGCTTCGTGAACAGTTTTTAAGACACACGCAGACATTTGATGAGTTAATAAAAATGTTCTGAAAAACGTTAGACGTTACAGACTATTGAAGGAATTGAAATACTCATGGAAGTGGCTGCAACTTCAAATTAAAGTTTTCCTCTAGACACATTTTCTCCAAAATGAAGAGGCGATTAGCACAGTGGCTAAGGGAGTTCCATCAAATAGCATGAAGTTCTGAAAAGAGATGAGATAAAAGAAGCCATTATTAAAGCTGCAGTAGGCAGAATCACTGGGAAACGGCTGATTGAAGAGCTCCACTTTCAATTATTAACATTGTAGGATTGCAGCGCTGCGTTCTGAGCTGCTTTCATCAGATTAACATGGACAGACATGGTAATCTCTAAGTGGTCTCTGAATCTCTGAACGCGTGTTTTAATGTGTTTTAATGTGTTTTAATGTGTTGAAATCTTTCATTTTCGAGCTTTGTTTTCTGGCCAGTGCTGGAGTAGCAGTCACTAAATCGAGATGATTCAAAAATGATTGACTTTTTCATCATATCAGCATTTTATTCAGCATTTTGGGCCCTGAAATACAATTTTTATATCCACACGAACCTGGATATACCTGGATATATCTACCAAACATGGTAGATATAATTAAACATCTACATCTTTCCCACCTTTAAGGTGATAATGAGTGCTGTAAGATATTGGATATTGTGACAAACGAGGGTTGAAAGAGCAAGTGCACAAATTCATACCTTCAATACTGATTAACTGGGATATCTTTTCATATTATAGTCAATAAGTGACAGCCAAGCATTACTTTATTCCTTCCTGAATAAAATTAGAGTAGGTTCAGGAGACGATGTGCACCACACGTGCATTTAAAAGTTAAAATGTCATGCACATTACTCTTTTTCGTATTTATTAAAGCACAACAAAACATAATTCATAAGACAGACTCACGATGGTGGGTCATATAATGAACATGAAATACCCGTAGCCTTCATTTTCACAACAGTAAAAGTTAATATATAAGACCTAAAAACATCTCCCTTTAGTGGTCCACCATCTGTCCTCATGTCCTCTGGCACAACTGCTCCATCTTCACCCATCTTTCTTTTGCACGACCACTCACGATGAAAGGAGTCGTTTTTTAATCAACCAGCGGAGACGAGTGAATGATAAATGAGTCTGTTGCAGATTAAACAGAATAATATGCAGAGAGTCTGAGCCTGAGCCTGGATTCGTTGCACTGCTATTGGGACAGAGAAGACCAGCTGATGATCACATGATGGCATATTGTTTTCCAGGGAAAAGAATTAAGTGTCCAGGAAGTGTAAGAATGAAACTATAATCAAAGCATAGAGTTTCTGACTGAACTTGTGATAGAGCTTCATTTTTCTCAGAGAAAAGGGGAAGAAATGGAGGCTCTGAGACAGTCGTCCCTTCCTGTCTGTTCTCTTGCAAAAGCTCCGCCCTAAAAACACATGTACTCTGTATTTCTCTGTATTTAGCTCACACAAACATGTCTACAGTTAAAAACGACTCATTTACTGAGGAGCAAATATTACAGTCGTCATATAAACGGTAATAGACAATCGAACGTTTCTGTATTTTACATTCACGGATCTTTGGCGTTTTCGCGCATGAACGATTCACTTGCAGTCTGGTCGCAGCGAGAAGGCAACGTCAGAGACTCCAAAGGTCTCCAGTAACACCAGAAAAAGCCACTAGATTTGTCACTAGCCACTTTTTTGAAGAAGAGTTGCTAGAGGGGTCTGAATACTCGGTCAATATAGCGGGAAAGTCGCTAAGATAGCAACACTGAGTAAAAATAGTAATGTTTATGGGGTCGGCCGTCTTGGAATCCCAGTTCAGGAACAGCCCATGACCTTAGAAATTCCAAGTTCTCACTACAAATGGAAAGCACCATCAATTCTCATAAAGATCTGCGTCTTCCTCTAACCCTTTGTGACACAATGCTGCCCACCACGGCTCAAAGGTCACAGTACCTGCTGTATTAGATCTGATTAATTACAGATCAGATTTGATGGTTCAACTGACTCTCGCACAGAAAACATAATATTTGTGAGGCCACTTGGTTTTGAAGCAGCAGATAAGTGAGACAAGAAAAGCTATACCTTCATTTAAAATAGAAGCGTTTGCAGTGAATTTATGGGCGAGTGTTTGCTCACTCTCCTCCATTAATGTTGGAATCGGGCAGCCCGTGGCCAAGTGGAAAGGGAACTTGACTTGTAACCAGAGGGTTACCGGTTCAAATCCCCACCCGGCCAAAAAGGGCTGAGCAAGGTACCCAACCCCCAATGCTCCCCGGGCACCACTCAGTGTGGCAGCCCACTGCTCCTAATTCTAGGATGGATCAAAATGCAGGGGATTAATAAAAACTAACTTTAACTTTATGTTTGCACACACGTGTATAAGCACAGATTCACACTGTATAACTGATCTAGGGTCAAAAATGGCGATTGAAAGGTGTGGGTTGATAAAGGCTTAAAAAAAATCCCGTCAATGGAAAAAGTGGATCTGAGTCCCTGGTGTGACTGAATCACCTGAAATAAAACGTTATCATCATCAAACCGTCAAACAGATACACCAGACAAAGCATTTTTTAAAAGGTTTACCTCAATTAAAAATGGAATGTAGATGCTAAATATCTGCTACAGTTTTCTTAGTGTATAAATATTTTACTGAGGCAACTTATTGGGACTGTGTTAAAAATCAGTGAGGAGACCGGCAGACATGAAAGGTGGTTTGACCTCGACATTCAGCCATGACAGGAGTGCTGGGCTGGAGAGGAGGTGGAGGCAAGCTTAAGGGGGTTTCACCATCCGTCAGGACACATTCATCAAAAACACTCCACTGTGAATGACTTTGGAATCTCAGGATGAAGGATTTCTCACAAGGAAGTCAAAAACACATTCATGTAGTCACGGAGGCGGCAGTTGATGAACAACTGTCGTGGTCTAAAAAGCGTTGATTTTCTCAATGGACTTTGGTCCAATCACCGTTAAAGACACCGTTGACTTCATAGATGAGTCTTCTGTCAAGTAACTGAAATGATTGTTTTTCACTGCTTCTGTTAACTTCATTCAAGCATGCCAAGCACTTTGGGAGTCACTGAGATGCAGGGACGGTTGCTAAATTTGAATAACATTTGACCTTGACCATTGATTTTGAGTAGTTGCTCCCTTGGTCTCAGGCTCTGACAGTAAATCTAAAGTTAGGCTGTTTGTCGCCGCCTCATTAAATGCTTGACGTATCCTTCTGCTGACAGCAGCTATAAATAGCACATGGTCTTCATTAACATAGCGCTTTTCTGGTCGTCATGGCGACCAATTCACCAACAGTTTTTTTGCATTCAGTAATTATAAATGACCCTGCACTGCGTCTGTAAGCGACCATAGACCATATACAGCTTGTGCAACAGAGATCGTAAGGATGGAAGTCTATCCTACAGGACATGATTTGTAATGTCAGTCAACATTCTCCTCAGGAGTTGATTGAATCACACGTGTGATTGACAGCTGGTATCATCCAATAGGAGCCTGGAGCCTGGAGCCTGGCTGAAGGCTATCACTGCATTTTCTTTAACAGAAATATCATAGCCATTCACATGCTGCCGGCACAATTGCTGGAAGCAGTGTCTTGGGACTTGGGACACATTGCTATGAGGACAAGATAAAGAGGTTCTGCCACATTGGGACCAGTTTGGGGTCCGAAAACGTCACAACAGGAAAGCGAATAGCATGTATGACCCCGGTCCTCCACCGAATAATTCTGAATATGCTCTTTTGTTGCTGATAAGGAAAGATTTTGGTTTCTTGACACCTGTCCATCTGCCATAGACATTGCGGCTCCATTAAAAGCAGCCAGGCAGCAGAAAGCTAAATCAGAGCCTTGGCTGAATGAAACAACCCGCACTGCCAGACAGGAGTGTTGAAGAGCTGAACGAAAGTGGAAAAAGGACCAATTCCAAGTGTCTTTTCAAATACTTCGGGATTGAGGCTAAAAGAAAATCTTTTTCTGATATTGTTATTTTAAACTGTCATAAGCCTCGTGTGCTGTGTAAAGTGATTAACTCTGTTGTGAATGCACCACAGACGGGAATTGAGGCCTCCCCCCTGCTCTGTGAGAGAACTTTCTTCTCTACTTCACTGACAAAGTCACTTCTACCAGAGCACTTATTTCACCTCCTGCTTCTGATCCTTCAGTGTTTGTCCCCTGCTCTGCTGTGTTGGACACTTTTGAGCCTGTGACCCTGCCTGTTGCGCAGGAGATTGTGAACCATTTGAGGTTTTTCCCCACTATTGGGCCATCATCATGTCTCACAGTTATTAATAGCAGTCTGTCCCTGTGAATCTTAAACATGCAAATGTGCAGCCTTTACTAATAAAAAAAACCTGGACTGGATCCTGCTGTTTTGGCAAATCTTAGAGAAGATTGTGTATTCCCAGCTCATGGACTTTTTTAAATGTTTTCCAGTCTGGTTTTAAAACATTGCACAGCACAGAATCAGCGCTTTTAAGAGTTTTTAATGACATCTTCTTAGCTACTGACTCTGGTCACTGTGTTGTCCTTGACTGCAGCATTTGATACAGTGGACCATTAAATCCTGATTGCTTGTTTGGAACAGTGGCACAACACTGTCACATCGGACTTTCTGTGTCAGCCTAGATGACTCCGTGTCCTCCACTGCTCCTCTTTCATGTGGGGTCCCACAGGGCTCTGTGCTTGGCCCTCTTTTATTTTCTCTCTATCTTTTACCACTTGGTTCTATTCTCAGGAGACATGGCATTTCTTTTCACTGCTATGTGGATGACAGCCAGATCTATGTCCCCCTCAAAAAGGTTGATTTCTGCTCTGTTAACCCACCGCTAAAGGGTTTACATGACATTAAAGCTTGGATGTCTTTACATTTTCTGAATTTTAATGAGGAAAAGACAGAAGTCATGGTCTTTGGTGGCACTTCTGTGAACCCTCCCCCAAGTTGATTTGTTTTCTCTGGTACAGTATCACAATCTGGGTGTAAGCTGTGGTGAAATCTAGCTTTTTTCCAGTTAAGGCAGCTGGCAAAAATCAAACCAGTCCTTCAGAGACAGCAATTTGAGACAGTAATCCACGCCTTTGTGACTACTAGGCTGGATTACTGTAATGCACTTTATATGGGGGTTAGCGGGTCCTCCATTGCGCGTCTTCAACTTGTACAAAATGCTGCTGCACGTCTTTTAACTGGCACAAGCAAGTATGAGCACATCTCGCCTATTTTAGCTTCACTCCACTGGCTGCCCGTCCATTTTAGGATTCATTTTAAAATTCTTTTATTTGCTTTTAAAGCCTTGAATGGCCTTGCCCCACTGTTCCCCTCTGTGCTGCTGCACCCGTACATGCCCAGCTGATCTCTCAGGTCAGCTGACCAACTGCTCCTGACAGTGCCTACTCTTCTTAAAACTCACCTCTTTTCTTTGGCTTTCTGTGTTTTTATGTGATTGTATTTATTTTATGTGTACACATGCATATTTTTATTTTTGTATTTATTTATTTATTTATTTATTTACCTCTGTCTTATCCTTTTGTGCAGCACTTTGGAAACCTTGTGTTTGTTTAAACTATATATAAATAAAGTGGATTGGATTGGATTGATAAAGGACCGCGAACAATACCTAAATAAATGAGTACTAGCCAGTATGGCAATAGTCTACCCAGCTTCCATAAAAGATTGTGTCGATGATATTAGCAAGTGGCCAGATATCCAGTGGTCAGCTATTCACTCTTACCTTATAGATAAAGCTAGCCAGCGCACACGAGCATACTTTTTTTGCCACACGCCATGTTTACCAGCAGCTAACTACAAGCTAGCTACGTCCAAGACCACAACATAACTTTAGGCAGCATAGGTTTCATGCATATGTAGATATTCATTCAGCGTAATGAAGGAATACATCATTTATTTGCTTGTGTGAAAGTACAACTTTCTTAAAAGTTCTGTCTAGTTAATTTTTTTTAATAGTAGGGCTAGTAGGGACACACACACATGTTGGACATTCATGACTTGAGGGGACATTGCATGGACTTAAATTCATTTGCTGGAGACCTACTCTAACCTTAACCACAAATACAACTGGCCTAATCCTAACCCCTCAACCTAACCTCAAAACTTATCTTTACCTTAAAATGTAGTTATTTACGTTGTGGGGACTTTTTGTCCTCACAAGGAAGACAAGTCCCCATAATGTGACTGTGTAAACAGTTTTAGGTCCCCACAACACACACACTGCCATTTCTCTGTGTCCTCTCAATTTCCAGCATTTTTCCGTCCTTCTTTATCTTCAACTAATGTCTAAGAATCTAAAAAAAGAGAGGGGAAAACCATTTAACTTTGAGTCTCATTTGAATTTTCATTTCAGGACACGTGGAGTGTGAAACTTGTCATCGCTCAGTGAATGTCAAGCCTCACTTGTTTGATCGTTCAGAGTTCAGTTCAGAGATAACGACTGAGCCACAATCAGCATCTTCCACCTCTTCTCTTCTCCCTGATGTCACACACTTCCACGTTGCCACGTTCCACTTTCTTACATGTTAGTAATCACACATTTCATTCTCACGACAGACAGAAACTTCCTCTCTGAGCCTCCGATGTTTGGCCCTGCGTTATAAAAGGGGAGCATTCATTCACGTCACCAGCCCATTGTTGCATATCTGTGTACAGACAGTTCAGCTTTGAAGGTTTTGCTCTTTGAAACTCCTTTCACCTCTCTCTCTCTGTCATCGCATCCATTTCCTGTCTGACGCAGTCTGCGGCTTTGGGTTTCTTTCACTGTGCTGGAATGGAGAGAGCGAGAGAGAGAGTGAGAGAGAGAGGGGTGTCTTAGTTCCAGTGTGTATGTACAGTGTCATTCACAAACTCTAAGCAGAGCAAAACCTTCTGCTCTGTGCTGCTGATCTGAAAACGAGGTTTTTTTTCATCCTCACCGACTTAATCCTTGCGCTGTTTGTGTGATAATCAGAGTGAAAGAACATTTTATTAGATTATAGACACATCATCTGAAATTAGCAGTGGAAATCAGGATTTAAATCTTGACTTTCGAAGATGATCATGCAATAAGGGTGCATTTCATGAAGCAAAGAAGAACACTTTCATGTGTTTTTCCCATATTGACATGTCTCTTAATTAATCATAAATAAATACGGCATTCGACTAACTATGTGCACACTGAAAAAGACATGACGAGGAAAGGGATAATTCAGGTTTTAGGAGTGTGTTTGTACAAGGTGCAAAGTAAATGCAGCACGCTCTGTATTTACACAGCACTTTTCTAGACCACTCAAAGCTGTTTTACCATTCACCCATTCAAACACATTCACTCACATAAGTGTCTTTCCCAGATCCGCATGTAGCCGAGCAAAGGCTTTCGTTAAGTGGCTCAAATCCTCGCGCCCTGGCCATGAATTCACCTCATTCAACCACACTTGAAAAACCCTGAACCATCCCTTTAATTGTTCATAAAACACTGACAATTCAAAGAGATTCAACTCTTTGTGCAAAGCAGTTTTTGCACAAAGATTGAGTTGAGTTGATTGAAAAGATCGGTCCAACACAGTCACTGACCTCACTATCGCCAGCTTTACGCAGTGCTGTCGCTATATTTTAGAATTGTTCTTTAGAAATGTTGGAGATTTCTGCACAATTTCATTTTAAAGTCTTTTTAACGGATTCACAGTGTGGCATTGTTTGTGGATTTGCAGATGATGATTAGTTTAATATAGAAAGTTGGGTTTGCAGCAAGAAGGTCGTGACCTGGTCGGAAGATGGGTCTTTCTGCATGCAGTTTGCTTGTGTGTGTGTGTGTGTGTGTGTATTTTCTCCAGGTTCTCCGGTTTCTTCCTACAGTCCAAAAACATGCAGATTTGGGGAAAAATAAGAATCAACAAAGGCAAGTTTGTAATTCTAAACTTATTTAGGTTGTTGTTTTACGAAATGTTTGTCTTATCCACAATATACATATATATCCCACAGTGCTCATTACAATTATTAAACACATGGTCAATTATGCAAATTAAGTGACGACATCATTTAGCGACTTTTGGGATAGCCTATTCATTACTGAGGAGTTGGCAACTGCCAGTGGTTAAACGCTACCGGTTAAACTTCACTAGTTAAACTTCACTGGTTAAACTCCACTGGTTAAACTCCACTGGTTAAACTCCACTTGTTAAACTTCACTGGTTAAACTCCACTGGTTAAACTCCACTTGTTAAACTTCACTGGTTAAACCCACTGGTGAAACTTAAACTTCACTGGTTAAACTCCACCGGTTAAACTCCACTTGTTAAACTCCACTGGTAAACTGGTTTAAACTCCACTGGTTAAACTTCACTGGTTAAACTCCACTGGTTAAACTCCACTGGTTAAACTCCACTTGTTAAACTCCACTTAAACTCCACTGGTTAAACTCACTTAAACTCACTGGTTAAACTCCACTTGTTAAACTTCACTGGTTAAACTCCACTGGTGAAACTTCACTGGTTAAACTCCACTGGTTAAACTCCACTGGTGAAACTTCACTGGTTAAACTCCACTGGTTAAACTCCACTGGTTAAACTTCACTGGTTAAACTCCACTGGTTAAACTCCACTTGTTAAACTCCACTGGTTAAACTTCACTGGTTAAACTTCACTGGTTAAACTCCACTTGTTAACTCACTGGTTAAACTCCACTGGTGAAACTTCACTGGTTAAACTCCACTGGTTAAACTTCACTGGTTAAACTCCACTGGTTAAACTCCACTGGTTGCAACAAGAACGTTTACTTTGTGACATCATTCAACATTGAATATACAGTAACCGTGAACACAAACTACTGTAGGTCACCAGGTCACCTGAACGACTTCCAGTGGTTTTAAATTAATTGTTGGGTTAGGGGTGGGATGGGGTGGGGTTGGTGGGGTGGAGATCTTGTGTTTGCTGCATCATTCAGCATTCCTCAGCACTTCCTCGCTATCATCTATCAGACAGTGACAATGGATCGCTGCCCTGCAGGAAATTAGGGTTCATATGACAGGGTCATGTCTCTGTTACTGTGATTCTTGTTTCCTCTGCACGGTTATTTATTAAGGCTCTCTCCTATCCTGATGTGACCTGAAAATGCTTTGTGAAATAAGTTCATAATATTCTGACATGAAATTCAAAATGAGGCTTTTTGGAGCATGTGAACTGGGAGGTGAGACAAAGGTGAATGAATAGTCTTTGAACAAATGGAAGGACGTCCTTCAGGATATGACATCACAGAGAAAAAGATCACTCCGACTGAAACAGGCATGAGCCGAGAAAAAAATACCCCCACCTGACCTGTCAGACGGATGATCACCCTCTTCACAGTGACAGTGCACAAACAAGACGATCATTAAATCTGTTATCTTCTTGTTCCAAATGAAACCAGTTCAAGTCAATGTCATGTGACAATCACAGGACTGTGACTTTGCTTCGACGCCAGATTCTGCTGCATGCAAATTGAGATTGTTTCCAGAGCGATTACATGCATGACTGCAGGTGATAAATTGGTCTTTTGCCTCTGATATTAATGAACCAGCTTCAGCTTCAGTCATATTCATTAATTCAGGTATTCTTCTCTAATTTTTATTCTGGGTGCAGCAGATGTCAAGCACACGTGGCAGTTTCTTGTTAGTGTCAGAAAAAGAGTCCTGCAGAGAGAAATCTAAATATGGATATATAAACATCCGCCTTTGTTCACAGACACTGCTGACTGTAAATGATTTAATGTATGACTGGTGATAAGTTACCGATCCAAATTTAGTTTGAGACATTACAGTAACATGTAGAGACATTATGTTAAAATTTGAAATGTGAGATAAAAAAATATTTAAGGTAATGATTAATGTCAGTGTAGAAATATAAATAAACATGAGTTAAGTACATTTTATTTATAAACAGGATTGTTTAAAAGTAGTATAAATATTGAAACATGTATTGTAAATCCATCCATCTTTTACCACTTTATCCTGCCCCATGAGGGTCTAACATGACATGACAACGTTTACGCTAGTGTGGCACACCTAAAATAGGGTAACCACAATTTATTTTTTTTTTTTTTTCTATGATTGCAATTATTTTATGCAAAGTATTGTTTTTTAATGATTTATTATTTTGGTGGTGCAACACGAATATTGAGATGGGGAGGGCGGAACCGTTGTTTCCCAAGAGTTGCCCGGGGAATGGTTAGGGGTGTGCAACCGCTGCCGCTCTCAGAGACAACCTGTTAAGGGGAAAACGACAACCTGCTCTTCATGTGTCTCTCTCCTTTACCTGCTGTCACAGGTCAGTGTGTGTACACCGCGATTTTGTTTTATGTTAACAAATATTAATAGCGTGATTGTTTATAGCATGTTTTCTTAATGGTTTTGTTACTAATTGGCAGAGAACATATAAGAAAGTTTCCCCGCGAAGACGCCATTTTGTGCCGCGCGCGGCCGCAGTTGCACTATAAGTGATTAAATGCAGTTAAAGTTTGAGATGGGTTTTCAAGTGTGTTTGTTGTGAAAGTGTATTGTTATGAGTTTAATCTGACAATTATTTTTGTTTTTATTTTGTTCATGCGCCTGTTGCCAGGTAGATTTGGTTTTGACATAAGCACTTTGTTTAATTTAGTAATTTCAGTGCCCTGCTATGGGAGCAAGGTAGAGATATAGATATATACATATAAATATATAGGTAGAGGATTTAAGCAGCAAAATTACACTACCTGGACTAGTGTTTGTATCAGTTTGGACTGTGGTGAAAAAAGGTAATATATATATATTTACAGAACTGTATATGAATCTGAATGTCAGAGAGTATGTGTGAAGAGCAAAAGATGAGACAATTTTTGGGACTAGAATGTTGATTTTGATTGTTTTGTGAAAAGGTAAATGTGAACATAACACTGAGATTTGTTATACATTGTGCTTATGTGATGGTGATAATTGATGTTTAATAAAAGCAGAGACAACCTGTTATGGGAAAACGACAACCTGATCTTCACGTGTCTCTCTCCTTTACCTGCTATCACAGGTATATATTTGTTAATGTGGTCTCACATCTCTGGGACCCGTAACACTAGCATCAAGTTGACAAGATGGTTCAGAGAGGACTCAGACACAGAGGCCTGTTAATAGTCTTTATTGGCACTCGTTAGCAAAACACAAGACAGGCACAGGCGAACTGCTGCGGGGCCGATGACCTTGGCGACTGGGAATGGCCCCACAAACCGCGGTGCCTGCTTCCTGGAGGGGACCCGCAGATGACGGTTTCTGGCAGACAGCCAGACTTTCTGCCCTGGCTGGTAGGCGGGGGCAGGCTGTCTCCTACGGTCCACAGCTGTCTTGACCCGATCCCCCTGGCGGACCAACACCTGCTGGGCGGCTGTCCAGATGCGGCGGCAGCGGCGAACAATGGGCAGAGGGCACCGAAACCTCAGGTTCCTGGTCGGTAAAGACAGGGGGCTCATAACCATACACACATCTGAATGGTATCATACCCATGGCCGAGGTGGGCAATGAATTGTGTGCGTATTCTACCCAGACCAGGTGTTTTCTCCAGGATGAAGGGTTCTGCTAAACGAGGCACTCTGTCTGGCCGTTAGCCTCTGGATGATACCCAGAGGTCAGGCTGGCTGTGGCTCAGACGAGCCGGCAAAACTCCCAAGGTAACACCACCGGTGGTGCCCCGGGAGCCCCGTGACGAAGTCCATTGATATTTCTGCCCATGGTCTGGAGGGGATGGGGAGCTGTTGCAGTAGGCCCATGCGCGACCTGGTGGAGGACTTATTCCTAGCGCAGACAGGGCAGGCCTCGATGTACTCCTTGATGTCCGGTTCCATGGCTGGCCAACAGAACCTCCGGGTTATGGCAAACATAGTCTGTTGAACCCCCGGGTGGCAGGTAAGCAGCGAGGTGTGGGCCCAATGTATCACCTGTGGGCGCAACCCGACTGGAACGAACAGTCTGTTTTCGGGGCACCCACTAGGTGGCGGAGCCTCACCGTTGGCTTGCTTTACTTCGTTCTCCATTTGCCATGTCACCGCTCCAACCACACAGTTCAGTGGAAGGATAGGCTCTGGTTCCTTGTCAACAGGCTCGGGGTCGTAGATCCGGGACAGGGTGTCGGGCTTGACGTTGCGGGACCCCGGCCTGTAAGAGAGGGAGAAAGAGAAGTGGTTAAAAAAGAGTGACCACCTGGCCTGGCGAGAATTGAGTCTCTTGGCTTTACGGATGTATTCCAGATTCTTTTGATCCGTCCAGACGATGAAGGGACGCTCGACGCCCTCCAACCAGTGGCGCCACTCCTCCAATGTGTTACGACTGTTGTTGTTATTTTGCAGTCGAAGTGCTGTGTGTGCTTTGTGTGTGTGCCCTGTGTTTTTTCTGTCATCAATCTCCTAGGAAAATTGCTGTGTGTCCTAGCCGTGCCAGGATTGGTGGAGGGGTTCTGGGCCCTGCCTCTCAATTGGCTGTACTCGATCACCACCTGATACAAAAGGAGCCAATATGGTGGACGACAGAGGCAAAAGTGTGCATCAAAGGCACGGGTGCATCTTACCATCTTGTTCGGACCGCTGCAAAGGACTGCCCTGATCCCCTCGTTGGATGCGTCTACCTCAACCACAAACTGTCGACGGGGGTCTGACATGGTCAGTATGGGCGCTGTGGTGAATCGCCGTTTGAGGCTCTGGAACACCACCTCCGCCGCTGGAGACCAGTGGAACCTCACCTGTGGGGAGGTAAGTGCGTGCAACGGGGCAGCTATTGTGCTAAAGCTTCTGATAAACTGCCTGTAGAAGTTAGCAAATCCAAGGAATTGCTGCTATCAGGCGTGGGCCACTATTTAGCCGGGTCCATCTGCACTCTTCCAGGGGCTACAATGAAGCCCAGGACGGAGATGATGTTGGCATGGAACTGACTCTTTTCAGTCTTGACATAGAGCTTGTTCTCTAATAGTCTCTTAAGAACTTTAGTTACATGTTCTCTGTGGGTGTCTAGGTCGGGGGAGTAGATTAGAATATCATCTAAATAAACATAAACAAAATGGTCAAGAAAGTCCCTTAGGACGCCATTTATCATGGCTTGAAAAACAGTGGGGGCATTGGTGAGTCCGAAGGGCATGACTAGATATTCATAGTATCCTACGGGGGTGTCATAGTTTGAGAGATTCTGTGTAGTGAGTGATCACAAAAAGTTATTTGCCGTTAAGGTCACTGGCTTTGATAGGCCTGGCCAGGATCTGGGTTTTAAGTCCTATTTTTGCTGCCAAATCCCAATTCATGAGGCTTTCACCAGCTCCTGAGTCTATGAGTGCTTCTAGATGATAGCTGGTGACATGGTGCTTGATGATGAAGTGAGCCATTACTGTCCGATACGCTGCACCAGCACTCCTTACTTTTACTATTTTGCGTACCAGCACTTCTCACAAGATGTCAGTTCTCTGTTTAAGGTTATCTGTCCAATTCATTATTATGGCCCAGAATAATCATTTCCTAGGGTGCACTATGTCACATTCACCCGATCTCGAGAGAGTCTAGTGTGTCTAGAGGTTTTATTTGTATTGTTAAACAAGAATAATATCTACTGGAAGTGTTTGCAATGTTTCCCTGATGCTGAGTTGGATTCACTGACTTCTTGCCACGTTTGAGAAACAGCATAATAACAGGACACCAAATAAAATGGACTGTGTGCTTGAAGTTCAAATCAATGTTGCAAATGTTAGGATAATCTAATCTAACCAGTTGGCAAAAAAAGTTAAACCGGTTCAGTTTTTAGTTAGTTTAATATAGACTAAATGAATAGATGTTTGTGGACATTACTATTCTGAAAATTATCATTATTTAATGTATGGATAACACACTGACAGCAAGCCCATTAATTCACTCTCCTTGCACTAATTTGTGCTCAACTCCTTCAAAGGAAAATGTTGGATGCTCCACTGTGATTATTAGCTTGTCAGTTATTGTTCTTTGGCCATTTTATGTTAAACAGTTGTTGCACATTGGCTGGTGAGAGTTTTCAACTCCTGCAAGCTGTGGCTGCAAATTAGCTCACAATCACAATGTAAATTGTGATCTAATTTGTGCATGATGTAGCAACTCATTTACAGAAATGTCATGGGCAGCAAATCAAAGAGGTCAATTTCACTACAAAGCCGAGCAGGATATCTGAATCTTCAAGAGATAAGTGAGTGAAGCGAGTCAGGGCCGACATTGGAAACAAGCTTGACACTAAACAAAAGTGAAAGGTACAGTAGGGAGGACATTTTTTGCATTATTGACTAATAATTCCATGGTAACACTTTGGCATAATGTAAATCATGTGATCTGAGAGACAAGAACATGCCTTTTCCTTCTCTAAACTCTGCTTACTGCCTCACAACTAAACATGTGGCATCAGAGGAGGCTTTGTGTGAGGAAACCCATGCGCACACAGGGAGAACGTGCATCTCCATGCAGAAAGGCTCTCGGTCACACTGGGTTGTGAACCTGGGCCTTTTTGCTGCAGGGCAACAGTGCCAGCCCCTATGCCAATGTTTAGCTTCTACACCACAAATAAAAGTAAAACAGAAAATAATTCCAATAAAATACATGTCAATATTATCTTGGAGTTCATGAAAAGGAAATATTTGCCTCAGATCATTTGCTCAAAATGTGAGTACGATAAAAACCTGTTGATGAACATCAACAATCACGTCTTTTTCTTGTGATCTAAAATACACAAGTGGCTTCTGTATGGCTTTAAAACCATAGAAAAAAAGTCTATAGCAATGAAGAGTACTGTATTTGTCAATTTAATTGCAGCATTATCAGCAACAGGACCAGATGTTTGTGTTTTGATCCATTCCAACTAATGAATTTGTTATAACAGGAACGCTGCATTATACTTACGTCGGAACCCAGTCTTAAGTGGGAGTCACTGTATCAGTTGACTGTGCTCCGGAGAGAAGTCGGGAAAAACCATGGATGCAAACGTATCTCCGACTAGCGATTGTTAGCGATACCAGTGCTGTTCATTTCTAAAAATGTAAGAAAACTATATGTGACTGATTTACTGTGAAACAAATATAGTTTGTACAGTGGCAACCATCTTGAAATCCCTGCTAAGGTTGCTCCAAGTTGGAAATTCCAGTTCCGACTTCAAATGGAACGCACCATAAAAATTTGAAGGAGCAATTTTCCTGTTTTTTTTTGTTTTTTTTTGGATGTTTGACAATTCCCAGAATTTTTTTTACAAAGTTCAGATAAAAAGCACAGGAAAATATTCATCTCCCTCCATGTCGATCTGTGTGGAGATATTTTAAATGACAACATTCGTATTGCATATTCTTTCAAGGCTCTTGCAGGTGCATGTCGTCCTAGAAGGGTTGAGAACAATGGGGAGGAGTAACATGAAAACCTCCATTACAACTCTATGAATAATTTAACTTTGGTGACTTATAATGTCCCTGGGCTGAAAATTTTTTTTGTCGTTGAAACTTGTGTTGTATTATAAGCTGTAACAAGAGCATGTGAGTATCTGCTATTAATATGAATGACAAACCAACATGATGTGCTCGAATAATGCGTGAATGACACAGCTTTGGTTATGAAGTATTGACTGTGATTAATGACTTTAGTGACAAATGATTTAGCTCATTCAGCAACCGACTGATCCATCCACACTACACCACCGAACCACTTACATTTATTTGATCTGATATTAGAAATATGTATCTATATTTGGTCCTTCTAACTCTTAAGTATATTACCTTTTTAGATTTTCATTTTTATGAAATTCATATTCCATTGTATTGATATTGAACAATTAAGGGAGTGTGATGTCTAAGCTTTCCATCAATGTCTAACAGAGGATGTGGCCGTTTAATCCTCAAGCACTCCTCAAACTGCTTTAGGGAGAATTTTTTTTCTACTGTGGTCCCAGCTCGCCTCGGCACAACACGACACAGGACGGTTTAGGTTGCATCTCCACTACAAAAAAGTACCTAATCAACGTGGGCGGAGTCATCACTGCGCAGCTGCGTGAAACTATGGTGACACACACAGACAAGTGACTTGTAAAGCAGTTGTTTTCAGTGTAACTGAATCATTAGAATCAGTGAATTAAAAATATTAGTTCAGTACTTCCTCCATGGCCGTCTGACACAGTCACTGAACTGAAATACAGCAGCAGGGTTTGTGATGTTGCTCGTGATCAGCAGTGCTGTCGCTAAATACACCAGACTCCTCTGTTAAATATTGAGATTTTAGTCATTTACCTGGTAATTGTTGGAGATTAACCCATGTCTTTAGGATTGTTAAGTCTTTTTAACTGATCTACACTTCGACATTGTTCGGCTTGATTCTTGTGTTGGACATCTCCGTAGCACAGACTCCGTCTGACACAGTCACTGAACTGAAATACAGCATCAGGGTTTATGCAGCTCGCCGCCCAGCGGTCATGATCAGCAATGCTGTCCCTAAATACACCAGACTCCTTTGTTAAGTATTGAGATTTTAGTCATTTACCTGGTAATTGTGGGTCACACGGTGGTGTGGTGGTTAGCACTCTCGCCTTGCAGCCTTTCTGCATGGAGTTTGCATGTTCTCCCTGTGTGTCCAACTTTTATGACACCATTGAAGGTGTCGGGGGGGCCAATGGTCACTTCAGACCTTATTTTTTTAGCAGTAACCTTTACATGCAAATGCACTGTTTAATTAAAATGTCATTTTCATTGTCACAATGTTCATTTTTAAATGGCAAAGTAACCACATCTAGGCCACACAGGAGTGAAAAAATAAAAGACAAAAAAAAACCTTACTGTCAGAGGTAGGTTTCAAACATATGATTCTGGTTCCAAAATGCAACTCCTTACCAGCTGAGGTAAAGTCCCTCCCTGGTCATAATAACAATTTAGCCACATAATGTTCAGAAACACACAGTGGATTATTAAAAGACAGCATCCAGCATGAAAAAAAACATTTTTTAATCCCTGAATTAACAGGGATTAAAAACTTTGAATGAACACTAACGTAACGTAGGTCCGGGATGCTTTCTTTTCATCGCTGGCATCATGTCATCGTGTCATCCTCATGTATGTGGAAGTTTTTCCCTTTGTTTACCTACCTGCTATGTCAGAGAATGCCTATGGACATTTAGAGGAGCTTGAGAGGAGCTGCCCCCTGGTCACATGTGTTGATTATACGACTGTAATATAATGATGTACCTAATGGAAAGAAATAAAGAAGTTAAAAAAAACTGTGGGGTTACAGGAGGATAACTTTTATCTTCTTGTGCAACACAACCAGGTCTTTAAATAGAGGAAGAATTAAGTAGTCCCCGAGTATCAACAACAGTGAGCGCTCCCAGAGACACAGAACACTTCCATTATTGAACATGCAGGTGTTTTCTCTCCAGCAGTTGCTTTGGGATTTGTGCGTTTTCGATTTTGCTTCGTTTTGTTTTTGCAGCGTGTTTCTGTTGAGGCACGAGTTTTGTATTTCATTTGCTGCACGCTTCGCATGTTGCATTTGTTTTTATTTTCTTTTGTGAATATGTAGCTTGTTTCTCCTTTTGCATGCGTTTCAGGCCATTGCAGTGCATTTATTTGCCCCCTGTCGGCCCCCGTAGATATCAGCTTCTGGCAAAGCTTCACATTTGTAATGGATATATCTTTTTTTTACCGGTTGCATGATTATGTAATTTTGAGATTAACTGTAAATCCTGTTAACACTGGATTCTAATTTTTTTTTCCACTTCCAAGTTTGTTCATCACTAGGTCAGAGCTTAGAGCAACAGTGGAATATATTATTTACTGACACAGCATCCATGCTGACTGCAATGTGTACGCCCTCTGTGCTGGGATCTCTCGGAACATAGACACTGCTCAAACTGAAAGCATTGCTATTGCTAACAACAGAGCTACTGGGGACACCATGAAATGCAGATTTAATGAGATCTGTACCTGCTGATAATGCACGTCTATCAGAAACAGTTGACCTCTTAGACTGACTCCATGCTGCTGTCACTGTAGGCAGCAGCAGGCTGTGAGTCATCACAACCTGACGCAGCAGAAATGTGTCTCCGCTAAATGGAGCGACCATTGACCTTTGGATGTAGCCTCCTGGTTGCAAAATAAACTCCACGTTCAAGATTTGACATTTTTTAGGTAAAACAGACATCACTTATAACCAGGCACCTATAGATCTCCTGTAGGTGACAGAAGTAACACAACCAAGGTAACCCCCTCTGGCAGGAAATGACGCTGTTCATCCTCTATAGACATATGTACACATTAATCAGACAATATGTCAGAAAACCTTTCATCATCAAAAGTGAAGACAGTGGATCGATGTTGTGCCAAAACAGTCAGAGACAGGTTAACAAGAGAACATTTGACCAGATCTGCTGTGAAATGTGCTCACAGTGAGCAGAAGAAGACTACGGAGCCCCTAAAGCAGGGGTGTCAAACTCATTTTTATTCAGGGGCCACATACAGCACAATTTGATCTCAAGGGGGCCGGACCAGTAAAAATAGCAAAATAATAGAAAGAATAATAACCTATGAACAACAAGAACTCTGTTTTTGTTTTAAATTTAATGTAAAATGTAAAGGATAATTTTACAAAACATGAAATTTCTTGAGAAATACAAGTGCAATTTCAACAATATCATGCCTAATTTTACTATTTACACAGCACACTGGATCTATAAAGGCACAAACATTTGGTCACGGGTATCTGGAGCATTTGACATTACGTTTAGATTAGTGTGAAATTTTAACAAATTCATCCTGTGGGCCGGATTGGACCCTCCGGGCCGTATGTTTGATACCCCTGCCCTAAATGGACATCGAAAAAAAAAGAAAGAAGACTGAGCGATGGGAACAAACACAAGCAACAGATGTTGTGGTTAACTCTTGGTAAATCATGGACTCAGATTGGATTTATTAAGAACTAAGAACCTGTGTGTTGAATGTGAAATGATGAAGGGAAGTTAATCAGGAAGTTGAAGATGTCAGGATACTGGATGTTCTCAAGGGCAGTGAGTGGAGTCCCGATAATGCGCTGGGCTGTTTCCACCACCCGCTGTAGTGATTCACGCTCCACCACAGTACAGTTCCCATACCAGGTTGAGATGCAGTTCGTTAAAAGGCTTTCTATCGCAGAGCGATAGAAGTGCATCATCGCAGCAGCGGACATGTGATTCTTCTTGAGAGTCCTCAAGAAGAAAAGGCGCTGGTGGGCCTTCTTGACGAGGCTGGAGGTGTTGATGGTCCAGGACAAATCCTCTGATATGTGGGTTCCTAGGAATTTGAAACTGGGAACCCTCTCCACTGCCGTCCCATTGATGTAAATGGGGATGTGATCTCCTTCTCTACTCCGCCTAAAGTCCACTAGTTCCTTGGTTTTGCTGGTGTTGAGGTGCAGGTTGTTGTCAGTACACCAGGTGGACAGATGGTGGATCTCCTCTCTGTAGGCAGTTTCATCATTGTTGTGGATTAGGCCTATCAGTGTGGTGTCGTCTGCAAACTTGATGATGGAATTAGTGAGGGACAGTGGTCTGCAGTCGTGTGTGAAGAGGGATTAGAGAAAGGGGCTTAAAACACAGCCCTGTGGGACACCTGTGTTGATTTGGACAGTGGTGGATCTATAGTTTTCTACTCGAACGTGCTGTGGCCTGTTCGTGAGAAAGTCCATGATCTAGTTACACAGAGCTGGCTTGACACCGAGGTCAAGGAGTTTGTGGATCAGCCTAGATGGGATGACTGTGGCATACGTGTTGTTATACAGTTAATACTGTATATTTCCCTTCAAATGACTGAGAAGCCATTTTCAGTGGAGGTGACCCCAGTGGCTATTCAATAAAATCTGACCCCTTGTCAGATTTTATCTACAGAAATATGAGTGACAGACACTAATTGGTCACTGGATGTGTCGATAAGAACAGCTACAATAGTGCAAAGTTCAGTTTATCATGTGATCCAAACTCTTTTCAGAGGAGCTGATTAGCCTGCACCTCATGCTGTCTGCATGCAATTATAAGCCGAAATATTTCCCTGCTGTTATTTGTCCTTCAGTCCCACAAGGCCACTGCCGCGGACGTCACTGCTGTATCAGGTCCCTTTTCCCTGGAACGTGCAGTGTGTTAAATGTGGGAGGTTGACAATCACATTACATCCCGTCTCCCATTATGGTGCCCATAATGATCAGATATAATTACTGTCACATTCTGAACCGGTGACAAACAACTCAACATTTCCTGATAGCAATCACGTTGTTCAATGGTAATGGAACACAACGTGCAGTATCATCCGACAGACACGTATTATATAAATGTTACAAGAGAACTCATTTCTTCAGTCATGTAAAGGAGATGTTGCATGATATCACGTCAAGCTACTCCCATGTTGTACAGAGATACACTATACCCTATTATTTTTTTCTCTCTCTCTTTCTTTATGTCGAGACAGTCATTTCTGTAGGTAGAGGGTACGTCGGCGTCAATGTCAGAGGAAGCCAAGGGCGAGAGAGAGATGGTAAAAATGTACACTGTATTTTTGTACGAAACAGTGCTGAATATAAATAATTCATTCAGTCATTCTGCTGAAGCCAGGGCCGAAATTAACTGTTCAATGGGGAACAATTCTTAGACCATCTCCACAAACACTGTCTTTCTCTACTTGTTACATGTTATCATCTCAAGCATAGGAGCCGGGTGTCGCAGTGGACGGAGAGGAGAGAAAGGTGGTGTAACTGAATCCACGGTGCTGTGCTGTCTCTCCGAGTGCTGACCTGTGGCAACACGGGGAGTCAACCTTGTTTTATCAGAGGCAGGAAGGCGGATAGAGGGAAGCGCTTTGTTGCCTCCTGAACCCAAGGAGTCAGGTTGCAAGTCCCGTCAAGTGACACAGCAGTGGATATTTGTGTACGTGTGTGTGTGTCAGGAATGAGCAGTATTCAGTGCAGCAGCGAAATCACACACTGTAGTGAAGTATACGAACGGAAGCCTCACAAAAACGACAGTAGTTCAAGCAATATTCAATATTCACGGTATGTTTACTCCAGCGTTACAAACCATATGGTCAAATCATATGGTGATCCACTTTTTAGCCTGGGTGAATCCAGCTGAATCTGCCTGTGATTTAATTTCACGCTGCAGATCCGTCTGATTTGCGGTAAAGGTTGGCTCAACGCACCGGCGACAGAGAAGTGACATCGAGCAGCTTCTTGTATCCAACATGGCGGCCAGTGTAAAGCAGCTGTCTTTTGATTCGGCTGTTGCTTCTATTTTAAGTGCTTCACGGAGGTTCCCCCTGGGCAAAAGTCGTGAGATGCCATTACTAGATAATCATCACTCCTACCAAACAACAAAAGCAGGTTTTCTATCACTCTGCATACATCATCTGGTTATATGGTATACAATTATGCACAGAGGCATTTTGACGTATACATCTGTTGGTCATGCCTTTTGGAAGTGGGAGGGAAAGGGTATAAATCCACTGTTGCACCTTAAAATCCACTGCTTAGCATCTTATCCATCTTATTGTATATAGTGTATATTATAGTTTGGCTCATTGTGTTTTGCAATATCTTTAATTTAATTTCATTTACTTTTGAATTTCATTTTTCATTGTATTGAATTTTATTTATTTTATTTCTATCTATCTATCCATCTATCCATCCATCCATCCATCCATCCATCCTCATTCGAGATGCAGTCTGGCTACTCGCAGGTAACAGTTTGGTTAACTGTTCTTTTGCTGGAATTCCTTTTAATGAGCCAAACATCAATATCTTATGGCTGGCTGCTGAATCATGGATTATCACGGCAGAAATAATCCATGAGCTTTCTCACTCTTAGGTAAATGGCTTGTAATAATTCTACAAATGTATTCGGCAACCCCCCCAAACGACAGTTCAGTGTGAGTTTATCACCAGATTCTCCTCTTCAACTTCATGGAACTTTGTTTCTGGCTCCTCAGGCTGGAACTCACTGGTGTGGTTCACTGGCGGCTCCTTTATTGCATTGCTTTCAGTAGCAAGCTGTTGAATTCAGTAACATTGGTCTGTAAACCAACTTTGACCTACCCACGCAGCAATAAACAACAGACCAAAATAGCTGTTAGACAGTGAATATTGTGCTGCAGCTCACTTATCAGCTTTAAGAGCCAGATCCCTCAGGAGTTATTTATGACGCAGATAGAACAAATGCAGAGTTCCTCTTCATATTCACCTTTGAAACAATTCAAAATGACTGCTTATGCTGCTTCATTTTATGCTTCATTTTTACAGGGACATATTCTATTTTGTGCTCCACTACATTTACAATCTATACTTTTTTGAAATCGGGGCCACACGATGCTGTAGTGGTTAGCACTCTCGCCTTGCAGCGAGAAGACCCGGGTTCGAGCCCCGGTTGGAACAAGGGCCTTTCTGCATGTTCTCCCCGTGTGTGCGTGGGTTCTCTCCGGGTTCTCCGGCTTCCTCCCACAGTCCAAAAACATGCAATGTGGGGATTAGGTGAATTGGACACTCTAAATTGACCATAGGAGTGAGTGTGAGAGTGAATGGTTGTGTGTGGCCCTGCGATGGACTGGCGAACTGTCCAGGGTGTACCCCGCCTATCGCTCGCTGTAGCTGAGATTGGCACAGCACCCCCCCGCAACCCTCTGGTGGAGGATAAAGCGGTTAGATGATGACTGACTGACTTTTTTTGAAATCAGTTTCAGGGTGAGATTACAGAGCAATAAATTATATGCAACTGCAGAGGAAAACAGTCTGAAATATAGACGAGATGGAAATAAGATCTAAGAGAACTGTTCCCAGGTTTTTGATCGATAAGGTTTGTTCTCATCTGTGCCGCTGTAAAAACTGCAATATTGCTCAGTAGTGTGGCACATAGTCCCCTGACTTGCCACAGTGCAGTGTTTCCATCAAGCTGCTTTTTTACTGTTATCTACAGATATAATATCCAAAAGGGAACGGATAACGAGTAGTGGAAATGGAACAGCAAGCTCCTTGAAACTTACATATGTAAACTGACATCATATCTAAATACAGTGCAATGGGTAGTGGAAACTGAAACCAGGACACATCCTGACCCTTCATTATTCACTTTTGTGCATTAAGGATGACAAAGGTGGTGAAAAACCATTTACCAGTCAGACAGCGGATAAAAAGGGGGGCCTCTGACTTACATCTATCATTTGATCACAAGTTTAGTTCATATTCATATTTTTGTTCCCCCCTTTATCCGCCCCTTAAGTAGATCAGCCCAATATTTAATGCATTCTTTTGTCCATTTGAAACATTATAGAACACTTTATCTACAGAATAGAGCTCCAGACGTCACGTGACTCAGGCTTTCACAGCGTTCACTGCACACTTCAAATCCACAGAGATCAAGCAATATACTGTATCACTTAACCGGACGGACGGACTGAAAATATATATATATATATATATATATATATACATGTATATATATATATGTATATGTATATGTATATGTATGTATATGTATATATGTATATATATATGTATATATATGTATATATATATATGTATATATATATATATATATATATATATATGTGTGTATATATATGTATATATATATATATATATATATATATATATATATATATATATATATGTATATGTATATATGTGATCCTTAAAATACCCCCGCGACACTGTCAGACCACCTGTAACGACACAATATACTGACGCAGGCCTTTTCCATTTTGCACACTGAGAACCTCGTGGAGATAACTACATCTATGAAAAAAAGACCCTCGAGTCTTTTAAATTATCTTCATAAACATGGCTTTTCTCCTCGGCATTCGCTTCAGGCTGAGCTACAGTGTACAGTATTTTATTGTGTCGTGTATAGCAAGTGCTACAATATAACATTGTTCCCATTGCATTGTTGTATGTCGTTGCTGTTTTATTGATGCGATTATGTACAGCACACGACGCACCTGTGTGTGTGTGTGTGTGGGTGTGTGGTGACATCACTGGCAGAGCAGTGTGTGTGTGAAAACATGGTAGAAACAGCATAGCAGCATATGTTAAGTCCCTGGCTGTCGTGAGCTGCTGAAAGTGTTTAATAAACAACACCGACGTTCGGGGCAACACATTTACTTATTCTGACTTCGGCCCAAGAGCGGTTTAAGTCTTCTTTTCCTTTCGGCTGCTCCCTTCATGGGTCGCCACAGCGGATCAACCTCCTCCATCTCACCCTGTTCTCTGTATCCCCCTCTCTCACACCAACTAACATCATGTCATTAACCTACATCCATAAACCTTCTCTTTGGTCTTCCTCTCGACCTCCTGCCTGACAGTTCCAACCCCAGCATCCTTCTACCAATACACTCACTATCCCTCCTCATGTACATGACCAAACCATCTCATCCTGGCCTCTCTGACCTTATCTCCAAAACATCTAACATGTGCTGTTCCTCTGATTGACTCATTCCTGATCCTGTCCATCTTCGTCACTCCCAAAGAGAACCTCAACATCAGGAAACGGTTACAATAAGAGGTGTAAAAACATAACAATCATTGTAAGTTCTGTTTCCCTTAAGTTTACCCTTAACTACTGACTCTGGACATGATGAATCAGTTCTCTGTGGGTTCCCATCACTCAGTCTGCTACGATGGCTTTGAGTGTGTTTTATAGCAGTGATCCACATCTGCTCTTCTCATCTTTGGAGATCAGGTCAAATGTTTTCCTGTAAGCCTGTACGTGACTGTTTAATCCTGGCTCACAACATCCATCCACCCTCTTCACTTTTTATGACAACGACCCTTGAAGAGATGAGTAGCCTGACATGTTGCCGGTTATGTGTGTCTGTGGGTGTGAGTCAGGAGTCGTTGCCTGACAAACTATACTATTGATAAGCATGACATGCTGATCAATATAAACATGATTCTCCTTTCAAAACTATACGACGTTTAGAATTATTTCAGTTCTCCTCCTTTCCATTGTTTTCAAATTTTTGTTTTTTATATTTATATCCATAAATATAATCAGCCTTTTTACGATGTAAACACATAATAAATTGACCTGTCAAGGGGTTCACTCCTCTTCTCATCAATCAATCTGTTAAAAAAAAAAAAGATTTCTCGACAATGGCATCAGTGTCAGGGAGATTAGATTATCTGATTAATCACAAACCTATATTCCAGAGTATTTTGACTTTGACACCTCATTCTGCTCCTCAAACATTTAAATATTTCTATATTTGTTTAAAAGGTAGAACAATGACATGCATATAGTAAGTTAGTAAGTAAAACCCTTCCCGAGGCTCGACCTCAGACTATGGATACACAATTATTTGCCTCATCTTCAGTCAATAACCCCTGGTAAGTTTCACGTCTGGATTTAAAGTTATCCCGGATTTGTTCGTATTTTAAATAATTTGCTTGAACGTCCTACACATATGACACATCACAGGTACTGCCCTCTGCTGGTTTAAATCATGTCACTTATTTGATAGATTCCAGTTTGTTAATATTAATGATAATGCCTCGTTGCAAACAAAAATTAAATGTGGAGTTCCACAGGGCTCAGTGTTTGGGCCTATACTTTTTTACCCTTTATACGCTTCCTTTAGGGAACATTATTAGAAAGCACAACATATTCGATTGTATTCATTGTTTCCCACTGCTGTTGGAGCAGCCGAGAATTGCGCAGGTTCTTCCCGACTTCCCAGACATTGTTGTCAAAATGAACGCTGCATAAAAAGTACAGGTAAAAGTAGAAATGAACACGTCTTATGACGCCACTGCTGCAACAGCGGCTTGTTGACTTATGGTACTTTGCCGGATTTGTCTATTTGTCATGTTGTTTCTGCTGGCAGCCATGTTTTTGTGAAAGTGCACGTTTGTGTCTCAAGCAAACTTGTTTTCTTAAAAAAAAAAAAACTATAAAAGAGTTTCCAAGGCTGTTGACAATAGAAAGAGATGAGGCTATGTTGCCCACGTGTTTTTAGTTATATCATGTTCACAGTCCTCTCTGACAGTTTGAGCTATTCTTGTTGTTGTTGTTGATCTATTTTCAGTTGAAATCCCCTTTGGTCTCTTTTATTCCTGCATCCTTCAAGCATTTGTGTAGATGTAGTGAATATGCTTTGATGCTGCAATGATCTTTAATTCTTTAGATCGTTTATTTCACCTCATGCTTTCTGCTCCTTCTAAAGCAACAAGATCTAACGTCTTACCAGTGTTATTGACGCACAATCAAGACCTGATGGTTGACAGGAAATTGCCTTGATCTTAAAATATCCTTTGGAGTAGTTGACTCTACTCCAAAGAAACCACTTCAATAATGTGAAGTCGTCTGTGTTGTCACCTGCTGTGTAAACTGTAATTAGGGAAACTCCTGCCCTCTAGAGCAATACCCAAGAGACACACTGCATCTGCACCGTGACCCATCATGACACCATCTATGTGTGTGTGTGTGTGTGTGTGTGTGCGTGAGGAGTAGTTCATGGGCCCTCGTGTGCGTGTATTGTATGTGTGAACACTTAAACAGATTGTGTTTCCAGTAGCCTGTAATTAGATGAAGATTGACCCACTGTAACAGTGACTAATGGTATCCAGAGCATCAGAGGTAACTGAAGCATCAGTCCCCAAGGAACCGGGTTTGGTAGTCCCTCGTGGGACTCGTAAAGGAGTTCTTATCATTAATTAAAGGTATTGTTATGCATGTAAGACAAGTACGGTCTGGAATTAAATGCAAACATCAGTAATGATCCTGGCACATCATTGAATTGTGTGAATATTGAATATAATTTGAAATTGGACACATGGCGGTTGTAGGTCACCAGTAGCACCTGACTCCGCAGTCCAAAGGTGTGCAGATAAGGTCATTTGGACACTCTGAATTGAGAGTGACCGCTTGTTCGACTCTGTGGGTTTGCCCTGTGATGAACTGATGTCCTGTCCAGGGTGTGACCTCGCCTTTTGTCCTGTGTCAGCTGCTCCAGTGACCCTCATGTGCAGGATACCGCAGTAGTAATGAGTAAGAGTCAGTGACTTGGATAATGAGCTTAAAACTACAGTCAAGTGTAGTCATTCTCAAAATCCTCACAGCAACTTTTACTTTACACCTTTCATTCATTCAACAACAAAACAACTTTTTATTTATTATAAGTACAAACACTAAGACATACTGTGGTGTGTGTGTGTTGTAGAGTGCTATGTCCACTGTTATCTGCTGCTTTGGTGTTAAGATGAATGCTGGGCTTTGCTCAATAGGGTGTTGTGGTATGTGATGACTCAGCAGTGCGCATGTCCACACACGTTGCTCATATCAGCATCTTATTCAGTAGATAGAGACCCAACCGTTCAGCTTCCTGACACTGAGGATTTTTTTAACAGACCTCTGCTTTAAAATATGCACATATATAATCGAAAAACTAATTAAAAATATACAAACTACAGTTTCAGGTATCAGATGCGGCACCTTTTTTCTGCGTTATCGTCATTTGTTACGTAACCACGTGCAACATCAACATGTTTGCCGGCGTTGTACAACAATCCAACCAGAGAGGCAGCATCGTTTACTGCCCAGGTGGAAGACTGGGTCTTACTGGGTTACTGGTAACACGCCGCAGGGGAGGCTCCACTCAGATTACACCTGCAGAAGCATATTATTTTCCAAATGTCCACTGTAAGGATCAGGTGGCTTCCACGGCGACCCAGCAGCACAAGTAAGTAACACTGACCTACATACAAGCCAAGGAGTGGTTATACTGGACCAGAAATAAAGAAAGAAATACTGTCAGTAGCACAGCCTTTGGTCGTTGGATTTAAATCCAAAGGGAAAGAAAGAACACACTACAAAAAAATTATTTTAAAGAAAGTAGAATGAGCGTCATTTCAAGTAGATGCATTTTACTTCTGTATTTATCACAACTTTAATAACACAAGACGTGACCACACTGGGATTACATGCAAAGCATTGTTTTATCTTGTTACTGGAAGTTAAAGCTTAAAGTATAAGCTTACAATTAGTTTATTCCTGTAGTGCAAACCATGCATGCCAACAATATTTTAAATAAGAACAATTTCCCAGAAATTAGGCTTATTTTACTTTCATTCAAATTGCAGTGAGTGACTGCAGATTTACACGTTTTGCAAGAGGATTTCATTTAATTCAAGAATGTTTGGCTTGTTGTGAAAAAGGGTTAGTGTGTGTGTGTGTGTGTGGGCATGTATGTGTTACTGTGGATGACACACTGAAAACCTCTTCACGTCGCTCTTCATTTGTGGGCTTTGTGTCGGCAGAGATAAGAGCTTCTCTCCTCAAATGAGTGGCGAGTGTCTCAAGGGTCGGTGAAGTGTCACATCAGTCACTGAATGTCACTGCCACATCAGACTCACATTCATCATTGGCACCAAACAAACACAGCGCCACATTAAGGGTGGACAAATAACAACAATCATAACAGCTGAGGACAGATGGAGTGGCTCAAAACAAAGGAACAAAATGTGAGTCTTTATGCCTTTATGGCATCTATTTGCATTTGCTATCATCTTTTTTTTTTTTTTAAGTCATTATTCATCTGCACAATTACATTATTAATTTTTTCATTATCAATGAGAAATGAAAATCTGCCGTGTAACTATTTATATGAATTTTATTATAGAAATTATTATTAGAATTGTTCTTTTTTCGACTTACTTCCCTAAAGCTTTTATTCAGGCTCATTGGTCCTTAACATTGTTGAGAACAGAATAGAAAATACACCATACAATCATCACACATGACATTTTAATGTTGAATTTGAGCCAAATGATGTATTTTATAGATTTTCTTCTGCAAGTTAATAAAGGACTATCGTATCTTATCTTAAGTGATAGAAAAAGAAAAAGATAAGAAGAATCAGAGGCCCTTGGGTAACAGATTCCGCTCATTGTGTTTACTTTAGCTGATTTTCACCATCCTTCTTGTTTTCCATTTTCTTCCAGGTTCTTGCAAGTGTTACATAAACCAAATGTAATTGACTGCTCTTTGAGCTGTGAACACTCTTTCAGTTCATTATTTTCCCTCTTCATTATAAACCTAAATCAAAATCTCCCATCTCCACACTGTGTCAACAGTTTGCGCGGCGACGCGTCTGCACATTAGTGGTGCATAGTTGCTGCTCTTTAAAAGGTTCAACAGAACCACATGGCGCCGTCTAAACGTAACTCTTCTTTTATGCAGAGCCTCAATGACTCATTAAGAACGCGTGTGTCAAGATGCAAAACAAAGTTAATTAGCCCGGTGTTGAATATCTGTTTGCAAATACAATTAAGGAGGAGGAGTCTGTTGCGGCACTCGAGCGTGAATGAAGGCGCACACAGACAGACTTGAGTGAAAAGAAGGCAAAGCCAGAGGGAAAGACTGCACAGACGTTTTGATTGACTGTCGCAGTGTGTGGAGAATGCCTCTCTGCAGGAGCCGCGTGTGACAATGTGTGAGATTGAACTTAAATTACTGCCGGTTTGGCAGCTCTGAGACGCTTCTGTGTGTGTGTGCCGAGAGAGACTTACAGTGCAGCAGCCAGTCAGAGGGTGAGCTGGAAACCGCACCTGCTCTGTAATCGAGTTTAAAATCCATGTGAAGAGCCCATGTGCTCACTTTGACGTTCAAGTGATGTCTCTCGGAGTGTAATTGCATGTTTTTATTCCTCCAATCCTGGAAGACGACGAGAGAGGTTTTTGTTCTTGTGCACTTGGAAGTTTAGACTTTATTAACTACACAAACAAACAGTTTCCCCACTGAAGTTTAAATCGGGGGACATCTGGCTCTATCATGGTGCAGTGAGTGGCAGAGCCGACGGCCACAATAGGTCAAAATTCAGACAGGGGCAAAATAAATGAAGAGAATGAAGACAGTTTAAATCGGTTTAGCCCGATTGTAGGTGTCCTTTGCGGTCCTGTCACTGGGTTCTGTGCTTGACATTTGCATTGCAAATATAATCTCCAGTGAGTTCTGTTCACTATAGAGGTCAACCTTGTGTTTGCCATGCAGGCTGAAATCAGCTCCGGGCCACTGGGGCTGGGAATGTGGAAAAGAAAAAAGAAAGATTCAGGAAAGAGTTTTCAGGACGCATTTCACTCCAGGCTTTGATTCTCTTCATACACTGTCGCTGAGAGGAACGGTTTTGCAATTTATTCGTCTGGAAAAAAACATTTTTGTAAACTATAAACTAGAAAATATATATGAATACACACACACACACACACACACACACACATGCGCAGATGTTCTTCTAAGGACATCGCATTGATTCATTTGGACAGCCTAACCAAAGACTTATCACTAACCTTAACCATAATCAGTTCATGACTAAGCCTAACCTTAACCTAACCACAATTTCCTCCGCTCCATTAGGACCAGATTTTGGTCTCCATGAGGACTATTCCAGCGGATTCACTGTTTGATTGTGGTTTACAGATCAGTGTGTGTGTGTGTGCACATAAATCCTGTGATGCAACAGAAGCCGTTGTGTCTGTTGTTGCTCTCTGTTACCGAGGATTGCGCCAACACACAATTTGTGCGAGCACAGATACATAAATTTAGCATCTCCCACAAAGACACTAATACATCAGAGGAAAGCAGAGGAATGAAGAGCTTGGAAACCCTTCACTTTGACTCATGACTCCTCTGTTATTCACTTGACGACGGTAATGACCCTAAACCGTTCCCGCTTTGTTTAATCTAAGCCGCTCTTTCTGAAATGTTACTGCAGGAGTCATTGTCGGTGATTTGGCTGCGTCTGTAAGAATGAATGCAGAACAATAGGCCAACCCTGAAAAATAATTTGCACAAAAACAAAAAAAAAACATTTTAAAAAAACAAAAACACATCCATTTTCTGCCACATGAGGCTAACCAGCCACTCTCACACCTTTAGGTCAATTTAGAGCAGTGGTGTCGAATGACCTGGGGGCCAATGAGCATCTAGTCTGGTCAAGCGGGGGCCGACATAGAGGAAAAAAAGTGGAAAAAAACACTATTTATAGCCGGTGAGCAATATAAGATATCTTAGTTTTGATATAAAATGATTCACACTATTTATGAGGCACAAAAATGGAGAATTAAATTGAAAATTTAGCAAATAATGACGATGATAATTGTGATTAAAACAGCTTAAATATTCGTAATTTCATGTTGAGTGTAATACATTTAATAAAGCAATGATTACAACCGAATTTCTAATTACTATAATACAGCATTTAGTCTTATATTCTATCACCTCGCACAGTGGTGGGCGGACCGCATGTAATCGATTGGAGGGCCACATGTGGTCCCCGGGCCACCAGTTTGACACATGTGATTTTGAGTGTCCAATTTACCTAATCGCATATTGCATGGTTTTGGACTGGGGGAGGGGGGGAAAACCAGAGAACCCGGAGAAAACCCACGCACACACGGGGAGAACATGCAAACTCCATGCAGAAAGACTCTTATTCAGACCAGGTCCTGGACCCGGGTAAAAACAGACATGTCAGCATCAATTCCATAATTTGCTGTTTTTTCCTTTGTCAGAAAAATATAATCTATGCCTAATGTCCCATTCTGTAAATACCACTCTTTACATGAGACTGAGGAAAGTAGGAGGAGTCAAATCACTTACTTTACTGTTATAATATATAATAATAATATAATATTGCTGTGGCAAAAACCAGCAACAAGTGGGCCGAGGGACATTTTGAGTTATTTACAGATTGAACGTGTCATTTCTAAGCTTGGAAATGTGAACATATTTGAAGATGATGTTGCCATTTAAATGTATCACTCCTCAAACTGCTTTAGGGAGAATTTTAACCCTTAAAGATTTACACATTCTGGGAGCCAAGAGACAGAATCATCACATTTACATAGCCCAGCCCCCTCCTGGTCTAAGGAGCACGGATACTATTTTGTGATGAAATAACTTAAAAAATATATAGGAAGGGGTGTGGCTTATTCTGTTATGATTTCTTGTCCTTACACTAGTGTAGTTATATTTCCATCATCTGTTTTTGATGTTGTTTCTTTTCTTTTTGAAATAACAATTTGTAGTTGCAGTAAATGCAGTTTCCATACTATATATATATATATATATATATATTCATATATATATATGTATGTATACAATTTCTCTTAAAAATGCTATATTATTTTTGTTTGTCTGTTTTTGTTTGTTTGTTTGTGTAAATAATCAGTGGATGTACCTGAATTCAACACCATTAATTTTGCTGTATAGTAGAGGATGGGTTAAATGCAGAGAAGGAAGTTCCCTCTGTTGGACTGATAAAGGACACATTTATTTATTCATTATTATTTGGGAATAAAACAAAATGAACCCTAAGAAGTGTGCATCACTCTGTCACTGTGAAGGACAACATATATCCTTATAAATTATCCGTGGAAAGACTTTTATTTTGAACATACTCACATAAAGCTTGATGAAAACACTTTGCATGTATGTGAACGCTCAAAGTCTCCTCCATTGTCAGGAAAAAAACAACAGTTTTTAAAATGATCGTTTCCTCTTCGCTTTACTGCTCGGTCCTGCAGGTGTCATTAGCATTATGCTAAGTATTCACACATGGAAGTTTTATAGTCACATAAAACTGTAAAATATACAAAGCATGCCAGGAAAGAGGCTGGCACCAGTCACACAGTGAAGCTAATTCCTCTACATGCTGCCACGCAGCCTCCTGATGGGCTCGTTTAGCTCTGTGTCTTCAGGGGCCTGGAGCATTTTAATGGCTGCATCATAGCTGCCTGAAAGGCCACAGTGGGTCAGTACATTCTTCAAAGAATGCCTGGTGAGTGTTAATCCTTCATCTCTGAATAACAAAAAATCACATGGACTGTTGGCAACAGCTCCAGGCAGCTTATTTTTATTTTAATTTCACTTTTCTGGACTGTCTGGGTCCTTTTGTTTGTCAGACTGACATGGAGTGAAGGGGAGGGCGAGTCACATGAGGACTTGTCTGCTAATATTTTAAATAATCCCAATGTGTTGTGGACAGACAGGCAGGTCTATGGCTTTTAGATATAACCTAGAAACTAATGGCCTTAATCCCTGACTCTTTTATTCTTTCATTCTCTCTCTCTCACACACACACACACACACACACACACAGGGCTATATCAGATGCCTTGAGGGCAAGATTCCACATTAAATAAATCCCTTAAATCAGTGGTTCTTGAAGTAGCGTTCTGTAACCATAGCTTGGGGCACCATTAAAACTAATTATCAGTAAATTATAAAATGATGCCTCATCAGGTAGCGCAGAACTTCCTTCTGCTTCAAGACGAGGACACAATGTTTGAGCTGTCCAGAGAGACGTCAGAGTTACTGAGAGCTTTCATGGCATTTAGGAGCAGAAATGGCGCTAATTCTAGCCTGCATGTCCACGTGGGCCACCTAAGGCACACATTCAGACTGACATTATGGATCCCAAGCGGGTCTGTCCAGCCTATATGCCCACTTCACAGTAAAATTGGCAGTGTCAATTTAACACTTAAAGCAGGGGTGTCAAACTCATTTTTGTTCAGGGGCCACATACAGCACAATTTGATCTCAAGGGGGTCGGACCAGTAAAAATAGCAAAATAATAGCATAATAACCTATGAACAACAAGAACTCCTTTGTTTTTTCTCCTTTGTTTTACATTTACTGAAGGATAATTTTACAAAACATGAAATTTCTTGAGAAATATAAGTGCAATTTCAACAATATCATGCCTAAATGTACTATTTACACAGCACACTGGATCTATAAAGGCACAAACATTTAGTCACGGGTATCTGGAGCATTTGACATTACGTTTAGATTAGTGTGAAATTTTAACAAATTCATCCTGTGGGCCCGGATTGGACCCTCTGGCGGGCCGGTTCTGGCCCCCGGGCCGTATGTTTGACACCCCTGACTTAAAGAGTGAATTTTAGTGTTACACTGGCTTCAATCAGAATGAATTCATCAGTGTGGAATCTACTTAACTATGTGTTGATGAAGAGATAAATTCCACTCCATTTACACACTGCAGGTGGAATGCTGGAAGAGCAGCTTGCTCTCGGGTTCCAACGCGACTTTTATGTGGAGAGAGTTCAAAGAAAACGAAGCTGCAGGAAAATGAGGGTCTCACCTTTGCGGAGCTAAAGAAAGATGCCTTCTCCTGGTCTGAGGGAGATGAAGCACAGGCTTCGGACGGTGGCAGGAGCTATTCCCGCTCCAAAGGCGTGGTTCATGCCACCAGAGCTGCTGATGAACCAACTTCACTGTTGGCAATAGAAACGCTGCACAAAGCAACCTGGTAAATGGTCTGTATTTATATACAGCGCTGGAAGAGTGTTGGACACCAAAAGATGAATATGAGACAAAAGATTTCAGCTTTTACATCTGGATTTGTAACCTAATGTAGTCTTTCAGCGTCTTTTATGTTCCTGTTCTGGAAATGAGTTCTACGTGTGACTCAAATGGTCAAAAATAACTCCATGGTTCCTCACAGTGGAACTGGAGGCCATGGTGATGTCATCTAAAGGGACAATGTGGTTGGAAAGTTTGTTTCAGTGGGGATGGGAGCTAACTGACAGGTTGATGGTTTGGATGACGATGAACTGTACACCTGCTGCTTCTAAAGCTCAGTAGCACTGGGAGGGAGGACGTGATCTTTTTTTTTTTTTTCTCCAATTGATGTTATTTTATTCACAGAGAAGTTCAAGAAGTCACAACCGCTCAGTATTAAATGACTAACGGATGCGGTGCTCGGTGATTTGACCTTTGAAGTGTCTTCTCCAGTGACTTTAATATCCATTAAATGACAGCAGGTTTGTCCCCAGGTTTGCCCACCGAGCTCGGCCGCTCCATGCGCTGGTTGACAAGGGAGGAGCAATGAGTGTCAGCTTGCTTTTGAGGAACTGAACCCACCAGTCCTTCCCTACCCTGATTTTAGTTTACCCTTCGTGCTCACCACAGATGGGCGTCTACAAGATTCGGGGGCCGTTTGAGCAACGTATTCGCTTTTGCATGGGACTGAAAAGAATGACAAGAACTACCGTGTGTTCCTATTGGACTAAGAAAGCCAATATCAGAATTTAACATTACCAGATACTCATATACACTGATTTACACCTGTGCGTTATTGTGGCAGCTCCATGGACTGCTGAAGGCGACTTGGTGTCCTCTTTCCACAGTCAGCCCCCGGCCGAGCATGGTGGAATCTCTGCTGCTCTTCATCATCTGTTCCAAACACCTCATCAGACGCCCCGACGAAACTAAAAATAAATCCCATATTTTACACAGCGTAGCATTCATTAAATTATGCCTCAGGAGTCTCAGCTGCATGTTTTCAAGACCACTGAGGGCTCGAGTTTGCCGACTATTTCAATTTATGTGGCTGTGACTTACACCGAGAAAAAAAGCTCTATGAAGCACTGGAGTGTCCTCAGCACGGGAGCCGATCCTGCGGGGCGTACGTTTTAGGTAACACTCCTCAAAATGACGTGTCATCTGGATTTTCAATTATGCTTGAAAATGTAGACGTTCTCAATTGAAATGAGTCTAAAAATAATAATCCATAAATGGTTTCAATTTACAAATGAAACCATGAATTTACTATTAATTGAACCCTGCACTTTTCTTGAGTTTCGCTCCAAAGATACGTGATCTAAACATAATCGTAATTCAATAATGACATTCTAATTTTAACTTCATCATACTACATGAAACACTTTTTGGCAGCGCTTCTGTTTGAACAGTTCAGCTGTATAGCTTTCCTCGCAACAACAGCGGTGTTATTTAATTGCCCCACAGTGGGGCAGAAATGATCCTTCAGTCACTCAGAACAGATTTAGATGATGGTGTAAGGTGTAGGTGACACAGTAATATGAAATCGTTGTTAGACCACAACACATTTTCCAGTTTAAAAGGTTTAGTTGAGGTTTTATGAATATACTGACACAAAAACAGGGTCTTCAAGGTCTTCAAGGTCTTCAAGGAAACACAAAATGTAAGGAAATAATTTCATAGTTTCTGAAGGAACAATTCCATGGATAATTATGACTTTGGATCCAGATGGTGTGGCACTGCTGTGATCACGGCATCTCCAATATTGTCAGTGCAGGGCTTTATGAAAAACAAAATTGCTATGGTATTGCATTAAATTGGAATTCGCCATCACTTTATTCTTGTAACATTACAACTTTATTTTCTTAAAAGCTGAAATGCTATTTTCTTCAGTATGACTATGTTTACGTTGGTCACCATGCACATTCAGGACTGTGTTCACTGGGAGCAGAAGGTGGCACCAAAGTCACCACACAAGAATAGCAAGGCACAACCTAAATATAAAAATATAAATATAATTTCATCATTTTCATCATTTTCATCATTTCAAAGTGTGGACAAAGGAAGGTCCTACGTCCTGTGCTTCACTTCCCTTAATCCATACTTTTCATCAAAGCTTTAGTGTGAAATATTTCAGATGCACTGAAGAGTCCTGATATTTCAATGTGTTCACTGCGTGTTTTATTATATTTTTTATCTTGATGATAAAAATAGAGTGAAATATTGTTTGACTAAGTTTCACAGAGCCAGACTTCAGTCTTTATTGACGGCTGAGAATGTCCATCCCACGGCTGCTGCTCAGTAACCTGCTATGTCAGGTGATTCACAGAGACAAAGTCACTAAGTGATATATTTAATGGCAAATTAAAAGGTCCATTTAATAAAAATGTTTGATTTTAGTAGGATTTTCGCCCACAGGTTATTCTAAACACGTCTGCAGAGTAGAGGACTTCATTGGGAATGCTGCTGGCAGGAGTGGACGGACAAAAGAGGAGGAATTCTTCTCCACATCTGTAATTCTCAGAGATGCCTGTGTTTTTATTTTTTTATAATTGAGTGCTCAGACAAAACAGCTCAATAAAACACTTCATGCACAAACCTCAGCGCTGCCTCTGACGCATGCAGTCAGTACGTTTGCTAGTGCAACACAGGGAAATGGTTGCAGTGGATCTGCAGCTGTCAATCCAAGTACTCAAAATGGACATTAAAATTTCATATGTTGCTAGATAAATACAAACTATTTATGTCACGGATTGGTGTGTGTGCAAATATAACAAGGTCTAAGGTATAAATTCAGTATAAAAAGTCAGATTAATCAGAAAAATACTCATTTTAACTAAACATTTCTCACAATTTCAATTCTGAAAGTGGCTTTACATATATTGAAGCTTACCCCAATGGCAGATTATTTTTCCTGAAAACAAGAAATTCAATTTCAGAATATGTGGCTGTTTTTGCTCTGTACTGTAACTTTAAACGAATGTCCATTTCCCTTGAAGTCCTTGTTTGAGGCTGCGTTTCCTCTCTGAACACCAAACCTCCTACAGTTGTTATTTTCTCATGTTCCTGGACCAACAGCTCTGTTAACTGGCTGCTGGTTAAACCCCAAAAGCACTGAACACCAGGATTGGAAATTGTACTCGACTGTAACAACGTTAGCCCTCAGCTCCCAGAGAAGCATAATAGAGGTCAAGGTGCACATCTTTCAAATGTAAAGCTTAAAACAGTGTCGATCTCAGGTCTAACGCTCTGCCTTGGGCATCGATGAGCTCCCAGTGGGACTGAAGGAGACGTGTGTGTGAGAGAGTGGGTTCCACATGGCCTGGAGTTCCAGTAGGAGACACACAGAGATATGTGGGTAATAATAATGTGGGATTATTTATTCTGGAGATGACTTTTTGATTCTCACAGCTGAAATACAGAAAGACAAGGACATTTGATATCATGTGTTGCTGCCAATGGACGCCAATACATTATACTTAAAGGTGCAGTGCATAACAACAACAACAACAGAACGTTTCTGTTGTTGTTGTTATTATTAGGGAAAACTCTATACATTACATGCTTCACTATGCACAGATGTAAAAATCTAGACCCGACTGAGGGAGTTGTTGTGTGTATACAGCAGCAGCAGCTTTCATGGTTTTATCACAGAATTAATCCTCACCTCTCAGCACAAGCTCATCAATCCTGAGCCTGGATTTAAGCAGCAGCAGCAGCAGCAGCAGCAGCAACAGCAGCAGCACTGACATCCTTATCCTTATCCATGGGACAAGTACACTGACTTCAGACTGCACTGACTAATGTACTCTTAAAGCCAGTAAATGTATATAATGAATTATATTTTATATTGTTGTGCCAGCGTTTGTTAACTTTTGTTTTGTTTATACATTACAAGCAAATACAGTAAGCTTTTTTGCACATGTTCTTAGTTTGTGCCATTAATCACAATATTATTTGAGAGTTCGGGGCATTGGATGTGAATCACCACGTGTTTGAGTGACGAACTAAATATTTAGGTATAATTTGTCATTGTGGTATTTGTGGCTGGAATTGCAGTTCAAAATAAATGATCCCTCTTCTGATAGGGACACACTGCCGTACACACTGTACGCGTGGCGCGCCGTACACGCCACGCCAAACAATTCGGCGCGCCAACACAAACCGGATGTCACTCAGTGGAAGCATAAGGGGCGGATGATCTCATCCTGGCCGTATTTGTACGCCACTCCGCCTGTCAATCACTGCTGGTAACCCCGCTCACGGCTCCGTGGAAGGTGTGGGCGGAGGAACCTATTCGGCTACAAGTAGATAGTGGACACATGTGTCTTTGGTCTTCAGTAAATAGTGGACACATGTGTCTTTGGTCTTCAGTAAATAGTGGACACATGTGTCTTTGGTCTTCAGTAGACAGTGGACACAAGTGTCTTTGGTCTTCAGTAAATAGTGGACACAAGTGCCTTTGGTCTTCAGTAGACAGTGGACACAGTGTCTTTGGTCTTCAGTAGATAGTGGACACATGTGTCTTTGGTCTTCAGTAAATAGTGGACACATGTGTCTTTGGTCTTCAGTAGACAGTGGACACAAGTGTCTTTGGTCTTCAGTAGACAGTGGACACATGTGTCTTTGGTCTTCAGTAGACAGTGGACACAAGTGTCTTTGGTCTTCAGTAGACAGTGGACACAAGTGTCTTTGGTCTTCAGTAAATAGTGGACACAAGTGTCTTTGGTCTTCAGTAAATAGTGGACACAAGTGTCTTTGGTCTTCAGTAGACAGTGGACACAAGTGTCTTTGGTCTTCAGTAGACAGTGGACACCAATGTCTTTGGTCTTCAGTAAATAGTGGACACAAGTGTCTTTGGTCTTCAGTAAATAGTGGACACAAGTGTCTTTGGTCTTCAGTAAATAGTGGACACCAGTGTCTTTGGTCTTCAGTAGACAGTGGACACAAGTGTCTTTGGTCTTCAGTAGACAGTGGACACCAATGTCTTTGGTCTTCAGTAAATAGTGGACACAAGTGTCTTTGGTCTTCAGTAAATAGTGGACACAAGTGTCTTTGGTCTTCAGCAGACAGTGGACACAAGTGTCTTTGGTCTTTGGTACCTTGAACATAAATATGTCATTTTTATTAGGACATTTGAACAACGTTTTAGTTTTAAGTGTTTGTTTAGTGCAGTCAATACTATTACTGTATAGCAGATGAGAATGTTTATCTCACCTTACTAACTAAAAATCAGCAGATAATGTTTTTCATTATTCATTTCATGGTTTCTTGAAATGAATAATAAAAACAATAACCTGAATAACAGCCAAACTCAAGTGAGCGAAACGACTGAAGACATAACAAGCCGGTGTTACATCAGCTAATGTGACCATCAGAATATCGCACCACCTAAAGTCTCTTATTCTTTATTTATAATAATCACAAGACTAAAAAAACTGTCTTGAATATCACTGGAAGCAGCCGCTCTTCTCTGCCAGTGTTTACCAAACCCAGTTGAATTTTCCTATCCTATTTCCTACCGTATCAACCAGGCGGAATTCTGAATTCTGAATTCTGATGCAACACCGGCTAGTGAGGTGAAGTTAGCATGTACTTACAAATCCAGAAGGTTGAAGACAAAATAGACAGAGAACCCTCACAAGTAACTCTTGTTTTGTCTCTTGCTCGAACAGACTCATTTCTTCTTCTTTTGAAAGTATCTGCTTTGGTTTTGTTATCACCTCCGAACGGCGTCCTTGTTCACATGTCGTAAAGCATCACACAGGCGCCCTTGGACCCATGGTCCGTCCCGGAGACACAGTCAGTAGGAAAAATACTGACATTGTGGAAACGATAGAGGAATCGTTCATCATATTGACAGTCATAAAAGTCAAAATAATTATTATGGGTTTTTGTTAAGGTAAAAATGTTACACCCTCTATAGACAGATATATAGACATATAGATGGATAGATTTTATATAAAATCCTCTGTTTTCTCAGCAGGTGGAGGTTGTTGTGTCTTTCTGTTGTGTGTCACTTTAACATCTCGTTTACGTCTGTGAAAAAAGGGTCGTTGACGCATTTTTTGTCATCAGCAAAATTAACACTGCTGGACCGTCGCTAAATTTGGAATTCAATCTAAACTGAGGGATGATACATAATGGATGAGAGATGAAGAATAAGTGGGGACAAAGTGTTACTCTCTGCTGTCAGTCTTCATGTTTCTGAATTTTATTCATGGCAGATCATCCCTCTCATCTATCTTTTTCTGGGCCATTTTAATTGCGAGCCATTCTTCCCTCGTGAAGAAGTTCATGGTCCTTCACTTTCCATTCCCTTTCAGATGCTTCGCTGAGGAGCTCTTCTAACTACAGCTGTCAGTCATGCTATGCTTTTCAAAATATCATTTCTGAGAGCCTTGTGCAGATGAGAGATATGTTTGTGGCTCAGCTTTTTATCCCTGAAAGGAGCGGTGACTCTTTGAGTGTTCACTGAGGGCTCTAAAGACAAGCTGGGCTTATTCTTTAAAAGATCAATGATCATTTGTTATCTGGCTCATTACCAGTGACTGCACTGTACACTCCTTAAATTGGATCCACTCCTGATCTCTGTATTGATTTTAAGGCGTAAGGTTTTTCCTACTTTTTGGGAAAACACACCACTTTTTTTTTACTTTTTCTCAACACTGTCTTGTCTCAATGGCTATGATTAGTAAAGTCTTGCCTCTTCTCTGCCGTCCACTGCAAAGGTATTTGTAATTGAGCCAATCTTTCCATCAGAACTAAGCCAGTTCATCCATTATTCATTGTGGCTTTAGACTCTCCAGAGACCTTCTAGTAAAAGATTCCCTCCTATGCAATTGGGGAACTCCACACAGCAAAATCAGTTAAAGTGTTAATTCATTTCCAATGGAGTTCAATTCAAGAACGTGAGAGTGTCTGTATTGGTCTCCTTCTTGTGGACATGTCAGCAGAGGTGGGCAGAGTACTCAAATAGAATAATATGACTCGAGTAAAAGTAAAAAGTAGTCATCCAAATAATTACTTGAGTAAGAGTAAGAAAGTATTAAGTGAAATAAATACTAAAAAAGTACTGAGTAACTTCTATTATTATTATTTTTTAATAATCAGGGCATAAGCATCAAATAGACAAAAATATAATATTGGAATGTGCAAAATCAGATATTGCCCAACAATATCGACAGTAACTAAAACAGTAATAAATGAAACTTGATGTACTGGTGCACATTTATTTAATAAATAAATAAGTCATGCAATACATTTTTATTTGTTCATATGTTTTTTAAAAAACAGGAAAGAAATATCAATAAAAAAAGTCAAATCTGATGTTGCTTTGCACAAAAGAATGAGAAAGACCACTTGTTACCAAAGTTCTGCGCTGTTTTTCTGCATCGTTATCGGTCGATTCTAAACCTTTAGATATCGATATCGGTATTGGAGGTGAAAAAAACACATTTGACCACATTTTTCATACCTTTTCAGAGGGTATACCATTGTAACGGTACGTAATATTTGTACCTTTACAATGGTAAAATACTATAATATATATATATATATATATATATATATACATATATATATATATATATATATATTAATATAACTAATATTATGGCATGCCCCCAAGCAACAAGCATTTGCACCCTTTTAGGTACACATTGGTACTTTCTGAAGGTTAACACCATTTGTGTATTTGGTTTAACAACAAAAGGACTGAAGACTATATATTAACACTGCAGGTGACGGCATGACAGTGGATACTGACCGTACTGCACTGCTCTGATGAATCCAGAGCAGCTTAAGAAACCTTAAGAAACCAGCCTTTAAGCCTTTAAAGTCTTCCTTTAGATAGATAAGACTCCTTATCTGCCCTTCAGATCATAATGACAGACAATGCCAATAAAAAAGGAAGATTTGGGGGAATTGGCCAATGAGAGATTCACTTGGCCCAACTAGAGAGAGACTTATTAAGCAGGTCATTCTTCAATAAATAATAAAGATGGAAATCTTGTGTAGTCTAATCAATCAAGAGTTTGAAACATAAATTAAACAAGCATTAAATGAGGAAGTGGAAGAATTATTTTTTGGGCTAAACTTACCCCATTAATCATCTGAGAATGCCAACCATTTAAAGAGCACGATGACTTTGAAAGGATAAAACCAAGCCCTAGGAGCAATGAACGTGGATAATCTCCCTGTGTAGATGGCATCCCACCTGAATTTTATTCAAAATTCTGGTCTGATTTATGACCATTGCATCTAGAAATGATTAATGTAGCCATTAAAGAAGGAAGCTTCCATAAAGACATTAACTGTGCGGTTATCTCATTCAAACACAAAAAGGGGAAAGACCACAATTTGTGCTTGGGCTTTAGTCCTATAACAATTCTTAATACAGAAATTAAACTGTATGTAGTACCTTGAAATGGTACTTCCCTTACATTACAATTACCATCAAATAGGGTTTCTCCTCAGAATATATATAATATAAGATTCTGAAAAAAACATTTGATAGATTAGGGTGACATTTTTATGCACAATGGGCTTGTGGTGCTACAGTGCTTCAGTATATAGTCTTGACCGGTAACCAGTGGTCACCCAGTTTCCCAATTCAGCATCGTACACGGCGAGGCGGCCCTCTTCTTTGTCTTATCATTTGTCATCTCGCTGGAGCCACTGGCACAGAAAATACGATTATTGGATGGAGTAAAACACTCTCACTCACTCATCTTCTACCGCTTTATCCTCCACACGAGGCTTCGCGAGTGCGCCGGTGCCACTCTCAGCTGACGAAGGGTGAAAGGTGGTGTTCACCCTGTCCAGATTGCCAATCCATCACAGGGCCACAACCATCAACTCTCACACTCACACCCATGGTCAATGGAGAGTGTCCAATTTGCCTAATCCCCAAATCTGCATGTTTTTGGACTGTGGGAGGAAACCCACTCACACACGGGGAGAACATCATCCGTGTGGCCCTGAAGTAAAGCAGTTAAGAAAACACTGATTCTTTTATAGAAAAGTCACTCCTGTACAGTATATGGATCAGGTACTAACATCACTTACCAACTGTTTCTAACGACATTAAAATGAAATACTGTTTTCTGATATGACAATTAAAGAGTGTGTCCAAGCATTGGACACTTTTTGAATGTGTGGAAACAAATAGAGAAAATATATCAATGTGGAAATCAATTGGCTTAATAATACTCTACTTTATCCAAAACAAATCATTATTATTGGAAACAAGATCATAATGAGCGAGAACCTGAAGTCATTTAACTCTCATGTGTCTATTGTCTAGAATAAATCTGTGACAGTGAACACTAACTTTGAATGGGACTTCATTTGGAGATATTTTGTTGGAAGTGTGGCAAACAGTGGAATAATGAGAGGAACAGTTTCCCCCTCTGCTCACCGAGATGAAGAAACGTTCAAAAAAGGTTCTCAACGGTACTGTGACATTTCCCTGTAAAATGTTTTGTAAAATGTCCTCAACAAAGACTGAATAAACGTATCCATTTTCAAAGATCATTTCAAATATCTATTTAAGTAATTGCTCTGATTCTGTGGAGATGAAGTTGTCACACATTTCCGAAGCATCATCTTAATGCTGCTTCTGAGTCCAGATGAATGAAGAGGGTTGTGTCTGAAAGGACATCCAGCACGAGATGTGTGCCAAATCAATCTTTAATCAGGAGCAGCTAAAAGCAGATAAAGGAAGAGCATTTAAATGACTTATCCAGTTTATTATCTGCTTTGAACACATCCTGGGCCGCATTGCCCACAAACAACCAAGGTTAATGGTGCAAAACCAGACACATTATCTAGCCGATCTCCTGTTATTGCTTTTCTCAACTTTTTCCTTCAAACAAGTACTTTCTGTTGTATAAAATGTACTGTTCAAGGTGGCGTCTTTGTGTCATGAAACATAATAACAAGTTATATAAAACTTCTGAAATGACCCCGTTGGCAATCACCTCTCATCCGTGATGTATGTTCACTGATGTCCGATGTTTGGTCTATTCTCACTGATTTTTCAACCAAAACAAACAAGATGCTTTTCATCTTATTGTCTCAGGGCGATGATGTCATCGATGCGGTGCAATTGCTGATCACCACTTTTATAACATTTTGAAAGAAAAGAGAGAGAGAAAAAAGGATACCATTTTATTTCTGAAGTAATTATGTATACATTTGACACTATACACTGTTTTCTAAAAGAAGAGTTCACAATTAGTTTACTTTGTATTGTCATTCATTGCTGTATTAATTCATTTTTCTTTGTTTTTGGAGCTGAGGGTGAAGCCTGGTTAAATACAGAGGCCCTGGAACCGGATCAGACCATAAACTGAACCAGCAAGGGGGTGTTCTTTAGAGTTCTTTCGTTGACCTCTTACATTTGCACATTCATTTATTTGCAATTAGGACATTGTTTGGACATTTCACGCTGTGTCCCTTCATCCTTTGACGGCTTGGTCCATGACAGGACGATTCAGACATGCTGTCTCTCTCCTCCACTCTGCTTCACGCAGGTGTCAGTCACTCTGTGTTCTGCATGTTCTCTGGGTGAAGCTTTGACGTGAGAGCAGAAAACTGTATTTTATTATCTATTGCATCACTTGCAGCGGAGCCTGCCATTGCAACCTTTCCCAGAGGCCCGTTACACCTTTTTTTTTGTTTTTGACAACTTTGTTTATGGATGTCTGTCCAGGCGTGAAGAGGCTATTGAACAAAATGACATATAAAAAAAACAAATAATGGACTCAAGCTTTTATACTTTAGTTGGGCAGTCAAGTCTGTTATGAACACCATTCAGACAGTGACCTAAAATTGCTAAAGAAGGAAAGAGGTTTAAAAACAAACTTGTTAACTTCCTACAAGGTTGCATACAGAACTGCACGTACCAAGAAACCAACACACGAGCGGATATAATAATAAAAAATGACGTTGTTATAGTTATAATTGCACATTTCATATTTTTATATGAAAACTGCTTTCTCAGGAAGTCATATTGAGGTGTCGTCCTCCAAAGGGGGGCCCAACAGAAAAAGATTGAGAACCACTGGTTTAAGCACATGTTTCATGGAATTCAAACCTAATGCTAATTCACAGAAATATTTTTGAGAGAAGAAATAAAAAAGCACAAAAGGTTGATATCGTGTCTGTAAAGGTTATCCACATAGAAGCAGAACTTTTCCCTAACTTTCTTTTGTTTTTCCATCCTCAAACAGTTTCCTGCAAATGAAAAAGGATTTCATACACAGGAAGTTACACACAGAAATGACTCTAAATGCTGCGATAGATATAAACTTAACATGTAAAAGATGTGGAGCATAAGCATAAATGCTGAGATGTAAACCCTGGATGCTCATCTGTGGAACCATCTCATTTGGAAGGTGGACACCGTGTATTTAAAGTTAGACCTAAAAACCTTCCGTCTTGATGAAGCTTATAGTCAGAGGAAACATGAACTTTGCCTCAGTTAAGCTGCGATATGCATCGACTGCTGGGGGAAGTCCTCGTAGTATGGTCGTCATCATTATGCTACGATTACAGTGATATTTGTATTTATTCATGCAACTGAACTGATGTACTGCTCGTGCTCTGCTCCTGGTCTCTTCTGTCTCTACCTCACCTCCCTCTTTCCCCCCAACCGGTCGAGGCAGATGCTGCACATGTTTGAGTCTGGTTCTGTCAGAGATTTCTTCCTCTGTTAAAAAGGGAGGTTTTTTTTCTCTCCACTCATCAGTGCTTTGAGATATAGGACGTTGTGATTTGGCGCTGAAAAATTTGAATTGAACTGATAGCCATTGTTAGCAATGCCAGTCGATAATAGTGCTGTAACAGCATGTGTGTTTAAATGACTTACTGTGAAATAAATAAGACAGAAGAGCTATTAACAGTGGCAGTGACTGTATGGTGGCATCTTGAAATCCTATGTCAGGGTTGAGGAGGTTGTTCCGAGATTCTAAGTTGGTGTTCGGGGGCCCTGACCTCGGCAATTACGAGTTACATCTACACAGGGCCGGCTCTACCTAATTTTGTGCCCTAGGCGAGATTGCTCTTGTTATTGAACATTATTGTTTATTCATTTGTTAATATTTATTATTTTCAAGAGAGAACACGCAAATGAGGGCGACTGGGAATAGAAAATCATTTTTATTTTCATTGTTTTAAATTTTTTTTAAAACAATCTGCGGCGCCCCTCCAGCAGATGGCGCTCTAGGCGACCGCCTATATCGCCTATGCCAAGAGCCGGCCCTGCATCTACAAATGCAGACCTGCCAACCTCTGTGTCAATTCAAACTACGCTAAAAAGGGAATATCGGCTTCCTGTTTACGTGCATCAGTGCAGCAGTCTATGAGAGTGACTTTAGCAACTCGAGCCTGCGAGGAAAAGACAACTTCCACCAACCATTGCAGCACTCGTTTCCATCCCGGCGTCAAACACAAGTGGAGAGCTGGAGAGACACAAATTGCGACAAAAGTGACCAAGTTGATTGTATCCGCCTCGGTCAATCTCGGTTTTCCGCGGGAGGGGCGGCGCTGAACACCGCTCCGGCGCTTAATGGACGAAATTTACCGTTAATGACGTGAGCGTTTTAACGCCACAGCTCAAGAAATGTAACGCTATTAAGATCTCGTTAGTCTGCCACACGGGAGACTCTGATTGTTAAGAGTTTCCAAAGTGGAGCTGACGATTGTTCTATAGGAACAGACCATGAGCAGTTTCACGCATGTGCATGTGGCACAGAAATAATACTATAGAAAAATACGGGGATTATGGTATAAAAAATATTTAACTGATATTATTAATATTTAACAAAATTAAAAACCTGAACTATGCCTTTACTAGGATATGTCCTGTAATGTTGTATTTTCTTTCTGGGGACAATTTTATGGTGGCACAGTGGTTGGTAGTGGTTAGCAATGTTGCCTCACACCAAGAAAGTGCTGGGTTCGATTCCTGGTCTGGGACCTTTCTGTGTGGAGTTTGCATGTTCTCAGTCACCTGACCTCGCAGTACCGTTGTATAATGAAAATAAAGACGTTTTCCTTTATCCATTGTATGTCCTTCTCCATTATGTCCAGAAAAATGGACGTTTGGTAGAAGAGTTGGAAAATGTTCTCCTTGGTGTAATGTGACCCACGTCTGTGACTTTCTGCTGCTTGTCCTTGACTTGGATGACAAAGGGCTTATTGGTTATAATGAATATGAATGATTGTATTGAGCTTTTTAAATATTGCTGCCACATTCATAATAAAAAAATAACATATTTTTGATAAAATGATCAAGGGAATTCCATCAGGTCAGTACCAGTGTGTGATACCTGATGTTGAGCTGCCAATCACATAGGCAGCACAGGGCATTAGCTCCTGAACTAGACTGTGTCACTGGAGGAAATAGCTTTTTGAAAGAAAATGATGAAAACTCAAATATCGCTATAATGAAAGGATTTCAAAGAATTTACAAACGGATTGTTGGAATCAGATATAAACCCACCACATAATGTGTTTCACAAAATATGAATACCATTTGGTGTTTGTGCTCTTAGAGAAGAATGGGACATAAATTCAATTTGATATCCATATCATATATGTCGACATTACATATATGAAAATATAGCTTTAAAAATATCCTTAGTAAAATGTGTATGTTCAGTATATGTCTTAAAAACATGTCAATACTGTATGTTTATGTAGATATGCAGTGTAAGGAAAACATGAATGTGATCTTGCTTCACATGGAGGTAAACATGTTTTTTTAAAGGATGATTCAAGTTCTAATTAAAATGTTTTATTAGGAAACACATTAACTACCTATGCAACACTATATATAGCACCAGTATAGCATAAACAAAGCTGCAGTGAAGGACAGAGACTGCGACTCACTGACAAAGATATTCTGGGAAATGTGCTCTAAAAAGCACCACGGCTTTCACTAATCAGCCTCTTTTGACATGGTTTCATTCTTGTGAGATCCAGAAACAAAAATGCAAAAAAAAAAAAAAAGTCTCTGCGTGAATGTGCACCAGGATCATCATCATCATCACTTGTTCATGTGCTTTAGTGTATCAATAATGAACGGCAGTCTCTGAAACACCTCATCATATTAAAATGAACTGACTTGACCTGATACTGGCTCGTACATGTCCTCTCTGTGAACGCAACACATCATGTCATCTCTTTCAGAGAGGAGGAGCTTCTGTGGGCCTTGTATATAGAGCTTGTGTTCACAGGCACGGTGCCAGCAGTGACTGACTCTGGGGGGGCAGACAGGGGGCAGTGCAGAGAAAAAGAACCTTACGCACAGCAGTGCGCAACTAGGGCCTGTAAAAAAATAGATAGGTAGATAGATAGATAGATAGATAGATAGATAGATGGATGGATGGATGGATGGATAGATAGAGATAGATAGATAGATAGATAGATAGATAGATAGATAGATAGATAGATAGATAGATGGATAGATAGATAGATAGTTAGATAGATAGATAGATAGATAGATAGATGGATAGATAGATATAGATAGATAGATAGATAGATGGATATATAGATAGATAGATAGATAGATAGATAGATAGATAGATAGATAGATGGATATATAGATAGATAGATAGATAGATAGATAGATAGATAGAGAACATTACAATAAAATATAAATAATAAAGTGGCATATACCAGAGCTATATAAGGAATAAGAAAAAATAAATACATAAATAAATAAATGAATAAAATGAATGAATAATAATAATAATAATAATAATAGTGATGATAATAGTGATAATAATTATAATAACAATAACAATAGCAATACTAATAATAGTTATGATAATAATAATAATGATGATAACTTTAATAATAGTAATAATAATAATAATAATTATTATTATTATAATTATTATTATACCATCATATATCACACAAAGGCTAATGACTTTGAATGCTCCAGCAGCCAAAGAGGGAATTCATCGGGACGGTGAGTGAAAGACTCCCTGTTGGAAGCAAAGATGTGGCCCACTTCCACATTAACCTCCTGTTTTGTAGGTTGCTGCAATCAGCAGCTGTACAGATGGTGTGTGCTGGCACTCTGTCATTTGAAAGTTTTCCATGACATGAACAATATTTTTCACTCTTGGCAAATCCATGCACTGACCTACATGCATTTGTCTGCCTCTGAACCAGGGGAGAAATTAAATTATGCACTATTTGACTCATTCAGAGATTACTGACTTAGTAGTTAGTATGAAAATAAATACAATCGTATATTAATTCTATTATCACTAAATGTCTATAGCAACAACACTGGGCCAATATAATATGCTATACTGTTCCAGGTCCCTGTTGTGGGAACAGGGACAGCGTCTCCTCCATGTGGTCAGCTGGCTGAAGACTGGGAAATACTGACCGTTCCATTTCATTTATGTACATACCAAACAGACACAAAACCCTAATCTACATATTTACATGCAACACAAATGCTGCTGCTTTTAAATCAAACTAAATACAGACTTGGGGCAAGGCCAATGGTGCAAAAACATCAAACAACAAGAAATGTACAGAAAAAAGAAATAGAAAAAATAAGGAGATAAGACAAGAAGAGGTTTGTTAGACCAAAAATAATTTTAACTTTAGTCAAGTTTAGCTTTAGTCAATATAAAGTAGTTGCTCTGAGGAGAGTTTTAGCTGTATGTGTCCTAAATATTTAATCAAGATTGTACATGTTTATGTTTAGGTGGACATCATTGTGCCTGTAAATGTAAAACAGGCAGGGATTCACCCCCACGCTGATGGAGGTGAGAGAAGGGAAGTCTGTTCTAGCAGCAAAAAATAGACACTGAAGAATAACACTGAAACACCTTTGAAATACACAGGCTGTGATGGAGCAGGGGCAGAAAGGGGTTTCTGAAGACTGTCCTTCAACAGAATGAAGTTAATGTTCATATGCTGGAATTACGACCCATCCTTTTTTATTTCCTTCAACTTTATTTATCATTTTTCATATCAAAAGAATTTATACAAGCATTTATTACACAAGTTGTGAACCCTTTCTCCAACATCTCCTTCCTAGAAGTAGACCAAGTCACTTCTGGTCCATTTGAGATGGTGCAAAAAGATGATTAGACATTATTGGAGAGAGGCACATACACATATTTGTCAAATTAAAATGTTTCCTGAACCGGTGCCAGATTTTAATCGATTTTTGGACCACCAAATTTGAGTTCAGTTCAATTCGATTTGGTATCCTGGGGGAGTGGGGCAGTTAAGATTGAAATTGGGGAAACAGAGAGTGTAGCTCTCAATTCCATATCTGTGCACACCGGACCCTCCCTATATGCAAATATGGTTATCCAATATGTGAGCTTGACAATGTTAGCTGCCCAATAGTAAAACAGGAAGTTAGGTAAACCCAAACCACCATCGGACTTCACTCTTGCCTTCTTTATACACACAGGTTTTTTATTCCACATGAACGAAGAAATAAAGCGATCCAGCTGGGCAAAATAAGACCATTTGAAATAAATAGAGAAACCTGGGCAATACAGTCATGTTCACAGCATTTATCCATTTATGACCCATGTACGTTTTTAAAATAGGTGCCCCCTAGTGGTAGTTTAACACATTCTCCAGAGGTGCTGCAGAGCTTGGTCTGATGCCTGACGAGTCCTGTGTCGTTTCTCTCTACACCATCAACTCATCACCTATCGTTCGTAAGAAGAAAAAAAACGACATCACATTATTTCATTATTTTCATTGGAGGTCAAATTTGCATCTCTTTATATTTTGTTAAATTTGTGCACCGCTTTACATTACATGTCATTTAGCAGACACTTTTATCCAAAGCGACTTACAACGGAATTGAGGACAATCAGCCAGGGGTGGAGTCCAACTTGCGGGGTACCGGTCTTAACCACTGAGCCACTCCACCCCCAATGCAACAACAATGATAGTCATAATAATAATAATAATAATAAAGTTATTGTAGGCCTAACTGAGCTTAATTAATCCATGTGGATTTGAAGATGTCGCTGTTATTTCGTTCAGCACAGAAGTGAACTGTGAAATATCATAACTCAGGGAGAGAGGAGGGAGGAAAGAGTGAGGGAAGGAGGGAGTTGGTTCAGCTCACCCACACTTATGCTCAACTTACCACAGGGTTCCAACAATATTATGAAACTGTATTAATTATAATAATAATAATAATAATAATAATAATAATAGATTTTATTTGTATTGCACTTTACATTTGAACAACAAACCTCAAAGTGCTATTTACACTCATTCAGATTGTTTGGTTCCCAACACTGGGTCCCACGTGGGAGAGTGACGCTCGCTCTCAGTGGAAGTTCCATGAATGTTGACATTTTAAGATGTTCGCTGCTGCTTGAGCCGCCACATTTTTACATCATGGCACATAAGAGTTGTTACTTCCTGTGCTGCATCTGTCACTAGGTTCAGTCAGTCAGTCATCATCTAACCGCTTTATCCTCCACCAGAGGGTCGCGGGGGGTGCTGTGCCAATCTCAGCTACATCGGGCGATAGGCGGGGTACACCCTGGACAGTTCGCCAGTCCATCGCAGGGCCACACACAACTAGAGACAAACAACCATTCACTCTCACACTCACTCCTATGGTCAATTTAGAGTGTCCAATTCACCTAATCCCCACATTGCATGTTTTTGGACTGTGGGAGGAAGCCGGAGAACCCGGAGAGAACCCACGCACACACGGAGAGAACATGCAAACTCCATGCAGAAAGGCCCTTGTTCCAACCGGGGCTCGAACCCGGGTCTTCTCGCTGCAAGGCGAGAGTGCTAACCACTACACCACCGTGTGGCCCTCACTAGGTTCAAATGTGTTTAAAATAATTTACCTAAATGACACAAACAGTGCAGTAGTCGACCAGCTGCTGCTGGCTAAATAAATAAATAAATCAAATAAATGATTTCCCCTGTGCTTTGGGTGAGCAGTTTACAAAATGTGTACTTTCCAGTCAGAAGAGGCCGTCTTAGAGTGAGAAAAAAACACATTTTGTTATTGTTTTTAAAATAAAATGCTCTCTCCTGAGACTGCTCAGCATCAGTTGAATGTGATTGGCACAAAGTTCTTTGTATGTGTTTCAGTGATGGATATTATATATTATATCATCAGGTGAAGGTTGCTAATAAACATCAGAAAATATGTCAATTTCATGCCACGACGATTATCCTGGAATATTGTGAATGACAATAATATTCCATTCATTGTAAAAATCTGCTACTAAAATGACCAATTACTGTTGTGTTGGCAAATTAGACATTAAGTTATTCACATGAACTCTTCATAATTTCCTTCATTCAAAATGATTCAGATAATGGATCATTTATATAATGATCCATTATCTGAAAATATATATATTATATAATATAATAATTGTTTTTCTATAGAAATGTGGGATACACGTTTTAATGATTCCATCCCTGACATGCTGTAAGTGTATTAGTTATGGTCCATATTTGACTGATAACACTGCCACTTATAATTTCAAAGTTGTGATACTAATTGCTGTAATTTATATCTCAGTAAGCAGGTGGAGTGAGTAGGATTATGTGAACTGAAAACCATGTCAGGCATAAATTTAATGAGCAGGAATTAAGCATAGATTAAAAATCCAGAGGGGAAGAAAAGCGTTGTGAAACAGGCGACAGCAGCAAATATTTCTGGGTTTTACGACCACAAACTGTGATATTCTATTTCAGTGCACATCTGAGCCTTGTCTGTGTAATCCTCTTCCACATGAGGTCAGCAGCTCCTGACTGCATGAAACAGGCTTTTTCCTGCAGCTACCATCCACATACGACTCTAAAACTACAACACCGTCAGTTTGTTTGCTTGCATTAGTCAAACTGTGAGGATATGCTACAAAGAATTATGGTAAAACAAGAACAGTAAGACAAGGGGACAGAGAGGAGGAGCACAACGAGGAAGACGGAGAGACAGACAGTTCACAGTTCTTCAAATAATCCTCGTCTCACAACTTTGTCACAGCAGCAAAGACAGTAAAGATAATGAATAATAAACATTTAGCCAAAACAGACCGGGACCAGACCAGGAAAGGTCTGCTCACACTTACAGGGAACCTGTCAGAGACCAGGATGAACCACAACACAAGGATGGAGAATCAAGCGGTATCTGAGACAGTTCCCATGCTGCTGGGAGGTGAAGTGATGATGGAGGAGGATGACGAGCCAGAGATCCCTCAGGCAGCAGCCGCTCAACCATGCTCACCTATTCCAATACGACAATCCACTCGGCAAAGACAACCAGGTCAAATGCTCACCTTAATCATCCCTTAATCTTGGGGGCTCGTCCGGGATCAGCACCAACTTGGTCTGATCCCTTTATGTGGCTCGGTGTGTGTGTCGGTGTGTCTGTCGGTGCTTTACTCAGCTGGGATTGGCACTACTGGTGGAGGATAAAGCAGTTGACAATAAATGAATCCTGCATAATCAATAAATACACCATAAAACTCCGGTTGTAAAAAGTATTGTACGTATTTTATTTCAGGCGTAGCAATAAGAGGAATAGCTACGAGGCGGGGATCAGCTGGTTGCCAAAAAGAGGTCTGAATTAATAAATACAACTTATTAACTTTAATTAAACCAATAAATAAGCAGAATGAGGAGGACATATAGGTGATAGGGCTGAGATCAAGACGCGGAGGCTCATCAAAGTGGAAGAGTTTTCAGACCTGAACTGTTTTGAAGAGTTCGTGAGACTTTTGACACACAATCCACGCGATATCCAGCTGCAGAGCCAGAGCCGCCCGTTCAGTCTGTTGCACGACAGAAGCGGAAGTGACGGAAATAAAAACTGCACGAGTAATATCCAGCTGGATGCTACTGACTGCACATGTCTGATCAGTATTGTCAAGTAAAGTCAGATGTTTAGTCAGATAATCTCATATTTTCCTGTCAACTTTTGAGAGAAAAGTACACGTGTACAGGAAGTTCCCTGTGATAGTTTTACATTTCACACATTGTGGCCGGAGCTCAGGGCTCTTATTTTGAATGGCGGATTGAAGAGGAAGTGGAGTGTCATAAGGCTCTGAGTGTACGAGTGTCATTTATGTCTTTAAACATACCAGTTGTCGCACATTTGTCTTACGTATTTCAACACATTTTTATTTTTAAAAAGCCATATTTCCTCTTACGTCACTTTTGCTTCCATCATGGAACCGACTGGATGTTGTGAAAAGAGCAGCTTTGATTAACATTCAGGACAGTTTATTGATTCGTATAGAATGTTTGTGTACATCATTGCCAATTTATGTCAAGCCAAAGGCTGTAGATACACCGATTTGATCAGAACATGAAAAATGTCATTATTCTTCAATTGTGATGTATAACCACTATGTGCATTGGAAGACATTATTTTGTTGACTTCCTGTTTGTCAAGCACTTCTGAACACACTGATTCACACTAACCGCAAATGCCTCTTGAGTGGACATTATGAGGTGTTATTATTATTATTATAATATAAATTAGTATTATTATTATTTATTGGGAATTAAGTGTAATTAAAAATGAACCTAATTTAGATTTGGGGCTAAGATTTATGTATTTTGGTGATTGAATTCCTGTCTCACCTGTGAAAAGGGTGTGTCCAGGTAAGGAAGGGAAAGTTCTTTTGTTGGAGGGCCACAGAGCAAACAGTTTTCTGACCACATTAAAACCCACCTGAATGTATTAGATTGCCCCTCTGTTCGTCGCATAGCGTCGTTGCTTGGATTGTTATTTTGCTTTCGTTTCTAGGCAACCGGAGGTTATTTAATAAATATCAAGAAATCAAGATCAAAACTCTCTGTGATTGTCTACATGGATCCCAGAATTGTGTGACTGTGTGGACCAACTGCATATGATCCAGGTTCAACAATATATTGAGTGTGGGATCAGGAAAGCCTGGGCTAACATGAACCCTCCTATTATGTGAATGGAACCACACGTGTGTGCATAATTGGAACATGTGCTGCGTGTAGATGCCCTTACACGATCATTGCCCGTCCACTTGCCTCCTCTGATCTGGGTTAAATGTAAAATGCTGCCACGATTAAGGCCTTAAGCACACAGAAACAATCTTTTTCTTTATCACTGTAGTTCATGCTTGGCCTGTACGTGGTGCTGTAACGTGTGCTGAGTGGCTTGTTTATCTATATTTACATTTGTCATTTCATCAGACTCCTCGACGTGCTGCATTTATGAGATTACACTACAACAAAGCCAGGTTTGAATAGTGAATTGCTCCAATGAATGGTGAGTCCACACTGTATAACTTATGCATAGTGAGTAGTGTTAGGGTAAACCGATGCAATAATCCAGGTTTAAGCCAAACGCTCATGTGTCTGTTGTCGCTGCATATCCACAGAGAAATGTGGTGTTTTTAGTTAATAGGAACCCTGGAGCTGCTGCTCTGCTGCTGCTGCCACATTTGGTTTGTGTCACTTTGGGAAATCCTAACAAAGGGTTTCAAATGTGTCACAAAACATAACACAATTGAACTCATGTATAGAGAAGCAGTGGATCAACAACTACATTACCATCAGCTGTCTAACTAAAGCGGTCACCATTATGTCACTACCTCACACCAACATCCAGAACTGGCCCTTTAACGACAATATCGCAATATTTACCCAATGAAGTTAAAAGTACTCAATTTCACTTGAGGCCATGTAGTACTACTGAGCCTGAGGAGGTAATAGAGCTGCCAGTAGAAGGGCCTTTGAGCCAAATCACTGTTTATTAAGTCCAAACGACAACAAAGATCTTGAAGCTATAGAGCCACCACCACAAAGCTGAAATTCTCACAGCATCAACAGTCCCCGCAGTCTCTCCTGCTGGGTGACAGGTTTCAAATGATTGACCGGCCAGACTGCACGAGGGAAGTCCAAAAGATGGATGTACAGACACGCACACACGCAAGCGAGTGCCGCAGGAGATAACCCCACCACCACCACCACCACCACCACCACCACCTCCTCACTGGCTGCTGAGTATGGCAAATAAAAAGAAAAATAATCATAAATTCTGAAGTGATTCTGTTGCAGAAATGTGCTTTTAATTCTAGACCAAACATTTAAAGGCGACATAGAATGCTTGTATCACACATACATGTTAGTTATGGAGGTCTACTTACATATATGAACTTGTTTTCATGGTTAAAAACCTCCTAATCGCTGCAAACGAGCCGATCAAAATATCTCCTCACTGCCGTTCAGACCAAAACCACACCCCCAGAACGTGGACTGTGTTGTGATTGGCCAGCCAACGAGAGCTTTCCCACTGTCCTGTGATTGGCCAGGTACCTGGAAGTGACGTAATAGATAGGCCAGCTTTCAGATACACAGCTCCCCCTCTGGCACGGTGGATGCTCTGCATCTCAGCAGCTACAACGAGAGTAGTTCTTCTTCTTCTACTGCGGTTGAATGTACGCAACCGGATGTGCCCGGACTAGTGCCCGCACCAGGAGGCGCTACGGTGGTGAGGATTTCTGATGACGACATCAAATTAAGGAAGTGCCGATCCGCTTCGCAGAGCCCAGGAAAACAATACAACACTATTTTCTCAGCAGTGGCTGAACTGTTTGTTGTGAAACTTTAGGGTTTCATAAACGAGGTCATGACGCAGATACACACACACAAACGCAGCGTTAATTGGAGCTTCCGGTCTATGTGGGCTTTAAATGAGGTCAACTATACAAGAGATCAGCATATGGATGTTATGACCTTAAACAGCTCACGCTGTGATTCTCATTGCTCATTTTGTGTGGAAATGTGGAACTAGGACGAAGTATGAATGTCTTAAATGTAATACCTTACTTTTAACATGTCACCACACTGCCATTGTAGCCCGTGCATTAAAAAGATGGGTTTATTCATGTATAATCCAATTTCTCCTTTCTCTAATTTATGTGTATTTCCTCTTAATGTTTTATTTTCAAGATATTAGAAACAGAAACTAACCTAGATCACTCATCCTCTTGTAAATTGAAGTGCTGTTGCAATGCTTTTTGACCTTCAAATCATGTCTAACATAATATCCTACACACACTCAACACAGTCCAGAATGTGATATTTGGTGTGACGGAGGTCAACTGTTAATGATGATTGACACGTCATTGTGGAGCTCACTCTCTGGCCTGCTTTGTATTGTTGTGATAAGACAGCGAACACCAGTTAATACTAGAGATGCAAAGGTCCTTTAGTGTTTGCTGATGTGCTAGAATACATTTTAAAACCAATAGACACTGATTCTGATATCATGTGAATATTCAATGCAAGTCCATTGCTTTTGTAACTCCCGAAATACATAAACTTTATAGAGTCTCTACAGTTGTTTTGCACGTTGATCAAGAACTACAGAACATACATTAGAGTTGGCTCCTTTTATTGGAACAACGGTTGGAAACTGATATCTGTGACATAACTATTCCAATCATGTAAAATGTACAAAATATCAAAATGAACTGAATCTGCCTAAAATGACGTGTTATTATATCACGAATCACCATGGCTAAATAAATATTTAAAAAGCATAATCCCTGCATCTCCAGTGTCAGTGCAACGTGTTCAGTTTACAAGTAGCTCTCCATCTTCACATTCTGGTCCTTGTCTTTGGCGTCGGGCGTCATGCACAGAGTCAGCTCCATGTCATGGCAGGGGGAGGGCGGAGGGATTTTGTTGATCTTCGCAAAGCTCTTGCTGATGTCCATAAATGTTTTATTTTTGGTTTCAGGCAGGACGATGAAGAGGTAGATAGATCCGGTGACGCAGACCGCCACAAAGACAAGGAAGGCGTAGGACCCCAGCCTCTCCTGCGCAGGGTGAAACCACAGAGAGAGTCACGACAAACGTTCTCAATCAGTTCCATTTCAGCAGAATCATGAAGGGAGAAAATCATGAATATTGCACAAGCATCCTGAAAATGATGTCTAATGCACCAGTGTGCAATTCTAGTTATTTAGTTTGAAATGTGTCTTTCTAGATTCATAATTCTTGTTTTTCTCAAAGTCTTCACTGAAAATATGGACCTTATCAATCGTGACATTTTTTTCTATAATCTCGCGTCCGTTAGTAATAGCAGGATCTATTTTTTTTTTATTTACATAAAAAAAAAAACAGTACAAAACCTTAACGAAAATAACGACAGAAAACAATAACAAACGTCGAACAGACATGTGGGTGTGGCTGGGGGGGGGGCAAACATGTTACAAGTTCAAAATGCTAGTTACTTTCTTTATATTGAATATAAATTACTGGTTTACCCTGAATGTAAACCAGTAATCCAATTACTTTATGTTCTTTTTTTTTCTCTCTATTAAATATCAATCACAATACTGATCATTATTATATATAATCAAGCATTTTCTATAAATCCGTCTAAATCAAAAATCTCATTCTTAAACAAGCTACGTATACGTAACTCAAACAAATATGCCAAAACAAATATCAGGGTTCTTCCTTTTTCAAACAAAAACATTCTCTGTTCAGCAGAAAATAAAATTCATCCTCAACAACATTCAAATCAAATAAAACATAAACGCTGTGTTTAAGGAATCCCTTTATACTACCTGCCTGTATTATTACTCCAAGTATTATTCTGGCCAGTAACTGTGACGTGTGTCTACTCCACAGAGACGTCCTCTGTAATCTGAAATGAATTTGACAGCCCCTCCCACTTTAGACAAGGATAACCTTGTCCAGTCTGTGTTTACCAATAATAGACGTTAGTGACATATTTATAAATACACAAAGACTGATGACCCAGAGGGAGATTTACAGATACACACTGTGTGTGTGTGTGTCACCGTGTGATAATCCTACACTTTGATAACACTCTGTAGTACCTGATATTAGAAATGCACTCTGCACACACCGTGACCTCGGTGAAGAACTTCTGTGATTTCAGTGGTTACATCACCACCTCTCATTTCATAAGAGCACAACAAAATCAGAGTGTTGATCAAATGGCATGGCCCAGTTTTCTGTAACGTAACACGCCTTCTGCAAAAGTCAGCAAGTTCCTCAGAATAACATACAATCGTTCCTCTCCTAGTTTTCACCGGGGATTAAACGTGGAACAGAGACATTTTTGCATCCACTCATTAATCGAATCCGCGCAATCTCGGTGGATTGAAGAGAAGGGGACAGTTCCTTCTTTCACACGGGGGATAAGCTGTTGATCTGCTGCCGTGGCCCCGGTGGGTTCAGTTTGGGGCACGCTGGCAAAATATGGAGCACGCACACGGGCGGGGGGGGTAGGGGGGGGCAGATGTGCAGACGTTTGTGAGCGCAGTGCAAACAGATACCGTACACTGTGCCAGCTAAAAACAGCTCAAAAGCTAACAGCGACAGACGAGAAACGACAGCACTATGTGACCGTTTGACCCAGAACCAGAACCATCAGGTCGTCTGGTTTCTGAAGAGAGACATTATGTTTCTCCCTGGAGACCTGAGAGCAGCACAGAATGTTCAGGTTACCTCAACCCCCTTTTAATTTCATTTATTTTTCTTTATCATAGTATTTAATATTGTATCTGTTTATTCCATCTTTCCTTCTCTAGGTAGTGTCTGCCTTTAAAGTCAGTTTCTTTGACTGTGTTCATCTTATCTTCCTTTACTTCTTTATTTCACTGTCAGTATTTTAATCTCTGCATATTTGAAGATATTTAAGGATTTGCTTTCTTTACTATTAGATCAATACCTTACATTTTATATGTAATATCTTATTATCTTAGTTTCTTTCATCTGACCTCAGTGATGGTTTTCCGACAGTTTTGTGTCTTTTAATGTCTTTGTGTCGGGTCTATAGCATATAACTGTTGTAGTCTGTCTGTAAGTGTGTGTGTGTGAAAACTCTTGTTTTCTCCGGCTAATTGAACAATGATGGATTGTCTTAAATAATTACTAAAATAATTGTGATTCACAAGATTCTTGTAGTAGTTTTAAACTAAAAATGTAAATTTGCATCACAGGTAAGGCTTTAACTTTTGCTGTGTTCTTTGAATCCCTTTTATATCAGTATTTTCACTCTAATGTAACTGCTATTACATTAACACAGTATCATACATCATATTATATACCCCGTTAAGATATATTTTAAAAAATGTAGTTTACACACAGTGATTAATGTGTGAATAATATGGATGTGTGTGTGTGTGTGGGAATATTTTAAATCTGTTGGATGAGCAAAATATGGTCGTAACCATTCATCTTTTATGGTACTCGTTTTTAAGTTGAATAACGACTTAAAATTAAGTGGTGATCGTTAATTTAGTTTTTTCAGATGCTTATTATGGATGATATTCTGAGGTACTGAGGCCCAAAGCTGAAAAACACAACTCTTGTGCTTGAGAGAAGATGTAAGATAATCCAGATTCCACTGAATGTTAGAGAAAGACGACCAAGATTGAGGAAGGATGGACACAGGATGATGCATGAGGAAGGAAGAGGGCATGATGGGACAAAACATCGCAGGAGTTAAAATTCCCTGGATAGTACAGAGTGCATAGCTGAGGACAGAACAGTAAAGGACAGGACGGGACAGAAGTGGGACAGAACAGAACGTGAAGGGGAAGAAAATACAGGACAGATTGGAAAGGATGAGAAAAGAAAGGACATGTTTGAGGAGGACAAAGCTAGATGGACCAGAGAATGTTTGATTTATTATTGCTATAGAAAGTTAGCTGGCACTCACGAGCTCATATTACTGAAAGCCTATGGGCCCTGCATAGCCATAGTAGGCTTGAAACCATGGACAAACCCGGACTGGGGGCTTGTGATAACCAGTTATTAATGTTCATTTGTCACTTGTATGCAGAGGCATCAAGTGCATTCACATACTGTAAAGAGAAGCCGACGCTGTTTGGTTAATAATTATATACTGTAGCTATACTTCATCTTTCAACGAGCAGATGGAGGGTTTGATTCCTGGCTCTGCTCGTCCACATGGCGATGTGTCAAGCCCAAGTTGCTGCTGACGGTCGTGCCAGCAGCGTGTGAATGGGTATGAACGACGAGGGGTAGAAGAAGCAAACACTTCACCAGTGTCTTGGTCGTTTCCTCCTCTCTGATCTCACTCATCATTGTAAATTGTGTTTTTCTTTGCCACGATGAGTCCGACAGGGACGCCGGATATTATTGTTTGTGGTCTGAGGTGAACGTACCAAACACAGTGACTCCATGTTCACCTCTGAGACTTCTTTCTGACAATCAAATTTGCTGACAAGGCCACTGGCCGACACTTGACCCCATTTGTGTGTCACTATTGTCACTATCAATCATACCGCTCTGAAAGAACAGTGTTCTTTACTGAAATTGAATAGAATTGGCGTTGAATGAATAACACCTTTTTAAAGTTAACCTGGTTCCCACTTAGACCCCATTATTGCAATTGTTTTATTTCTATATAGGAAACATAGCACATGTACAATACTAAGCAAATAAATTCTAATAGGTGTTAGTATAGTATTCTTTTTTAGTTTGTGATTTTTTTTAATGAGATTTTGTTTTTTTGTGCTGTTTTGTTATATAGAATATAATGTATGAATACAAGATGTATTCATACATTCTATTCTCTCTATTTTCAATAGCCCACTGACCACAAATACAACTTTATGCAAGAACTTTATATATCCAGCAGGGGAATATACTGTAAGTGATTGTGATATATCACCAGAAGGGCTAAACTAATAGTTTTTAACTCCCTAAAGGAATTTTAAACACTAACAGTAAATTGCAAAGGCTGCAGTTTAGGATACCTCATGCATCACATCTGACCCACAGTGTATTCTGTAATCAATGCAAATCCTACATAATACAAACATATGAGTTGTTGTTGTTTTTTTTTCATATATAGAATAGTTAATAATTGGATTGATATTACCATTTAGTGACGACTGAAAAGAAACTTGACTTGAATGTCCATATGTAGGGGCATATACAGTAGGTTTGTCTATTACATTCATAAATACACAACTACTATGTACTTCTACTTAGTAGTACATAATACTCCTACTGCTACTGGATGGCTTGTAACCTGCCAAACACCATCAGTCTAACCAGGAACCTCGGTATCACCTTTGACTCAGACTTCACCTTCACCCCTCACATCAACAAAGTAGTTCAGTCCTGCTTCCTCCACATCGGAACCGTCTCAAAAAATCAAAAATATTCAATCACGGCCTTGACCTCGACAAAAACTAGTCCACGCCCTCATATTGTCCCGCGTAGATTACTGCTACTACCTTCTCCCCGACGTCCATCATAAATTCCTCTCCCGCCTCCAGCTGGTTCAGCACTCAGCAGCCAGGCTTCTCATCGGTTTTAACAGACGACATCACATTACTCCAATCTTGGCTTCACTCCACTGGCTCACTGAACGATTTAGAATTGACTTTAAGATTTTATTCATCACTTTTAAGGCTCGTCAAGGTCCAGCCCCTGAATACATCAGTGACACGCTGACCCCGTACGAGCCTGTGTCATCTTTTAAAGGTGACATAGAATGCTTGTATCACACATATATGTTAGTTATGGAGGTCTACTTACATATATGAACTTGTTTTCATGGTTAAAAACCTCCTCATCGCTGCAAACGAGCCGATCAAAATATCTCCTCACTGACGCTCTCGTCAGCCGCGCTGTTTCAGACCAAAACCACACCCCCAGAACGTGGACTGTGTTGTGATTGGCCAGCCAACGAGAGCTTTCCCACTGTCCTGTGATTGGCCAGGTACCTGGAAGTGACGTAATCGATAGGCCAGCTCTCAGATACACAGCTCCCCCTCTGGCACGGTGGATGCTCTGCATCTCAGCAGCTACAACGAGAGTAGTTCTTCTTCTTCTACTGCGGTTGAATGTACGCAACCGGATGTGCCCGGACTAGTGCCCGCACCAGGAGGCGCTACAGTGGTGAGAGGAGTGGTGAGGATTTCTGATGACGACATCAAATTAAGGAAGTGCCGATCCGCTTCGCAGAGCCCAGGAAAACAATACAACACTATTTTCTCAGCAGTGGCTGAACTGTTTGTTGTGAAACTTTAGGGTTTCACAAACGAGGTCATGACGCAGATACACACACACAAACGCAGCGTTAATTGGAGCTTCCGGTCTATGTGGGCTTTAAAACTCATTCTTATAGACTTGCCGTCTTTTTATCCTTTTATCTCATTGCTTACGCACCTTAAATCAGTTTACAAATAAGCTAATAATCATTTCCTGTGTCCTCTAATGCTGCTCCATTTTCTATACCATGATGTGTAAATATGGCCATTATTATTATTTGTTTTGTTTATACCGTGTGTATTTTTACTCGTGTATGTCGAAGCACTTTGTAAATTGCTGTTTTTAAAGGTGCTATACAAATAAAGCTTTACTTGCTACAACAACAACATACAGCATATAGGACACGAGTGAAAAAGTGGACGGGCGCCTGCTCTCATGTGCAGCACTGAGTCATCGTCAGTGTTTGGGCGTGAGCGCTGCGTGCTGCAGTGGTGAAGGATTCTTTCCATGTGTGTGGTTCTTTTCTACCTGGTGTCAGGCAGTCGGGGGCCGTGTCTGTGACGCACAGAAGACCGAACAGCAAGGATGACGTGTCCACCTCGCTCTGTGCAGAGGCTTTCACGGATTATTATGCATCACTGCTGTCACACTGTCAGAGGCCGAGTCACATCGTTACACATCACAGTTATGGATCAGAACATTGATGAACACTAAGTCATTAGCAAGTCATTCCAGCTCACAGTATTCTAATGCATGTGAACAAGTTTGAGGGCTTACTCCTTTATAGAACCTGTTGTTATTGCACTATAATGTATATAAATCATCTAAATGCCCGTGGCATGAAGTTTAATGTTTGTAAGTACTAGACACAGGTCATTAAATGACGCTCTCCAGTGAGGAATTCAGTTCTGGAATACCTTCATTCATTACACACAATAACCAAAAGCATTTACAATTCATTTATCCTCAGTTATTGACTATAAGGCCCCTTTCAAACACAGCCACTGGCTTTCTTAGTCCTCTCTCCCCGTCCATAGAGGGCGCTAGGGTGCCGCCCCACCAGCCTCACATGAGGAAGAAGACAGGAATCATCTCAAATGAACTACAAAAACATGTACTCGTGTACAGCGAGTGCCGGTCAAGTGTGAGTCGTGCTAACTTTACCAGCGTTTAATTGCCGGTTTCATCATGAAAAAAGAAGCACAAACTCCTTTCTCTCAATGCAAAATAAGTCGTTTCATAGAAGAACTCGAACCCGACCAGCCAAACGTCGCCATAAAGCACCAAACAAAAGACAGGGGGAGGAATTACACGTGTTCTTTCTCCAGCAGCTAAAAATGCAAATGCCACCAAACACCTGCTATCATTTAGAGCTGGTAAATGAATTGTATCCTTGTTATTTAAAACACATACATGTTAATAGGTTGGGAACATTCTGATGCATTGTCCCTCTCTAGACTTGTGGAACTTGCGAGTGTACGAATTGTGAGTGAAACACAGTGAGACTCCACAGACACAGATTTGATAAATGAAAAAGTGGGCTGGCAATTTCAACTTCTGATCATGTCGCATCATCCGTCTCAGCAGTTGCCCAAATGTGAGAGTGTATTTGTTGGCGTCAAATAAAATAAAAATAAAATAGAATAGAATAAATCAGCCGGTTTCTGTGTGAACAACCGAAATCAACAAAGCAGCACAACAACAAGTGAAGTGAAGCATGTTGTGAGACTGCTTTATCAATCAAATGAATATCTGCTTCCCACAAAAGGACAGCTGCTCCCAAGGTTTACAGCACATCGATTCAAAGTAGTAAAAACAAAGCAATAAAAATGTGCTTTTCCACAGTCATATATTAAACCAATTTAGAGCCATACACTGTGCAAGGATTGTTGTGAAGCATTAGCATAAATGCTTGATACCTGTGTGGGTTATAAAGGGAAGCGGAGTGTCACTTTGTGCATTTTCTTAATACACTACAGTCCTCTCAGATATTTCTTTTTACAAAGTAATTTCATTGTCACGATTCAGATTTTTCTTCATTTTCTTTTCCAGCTGTGATTCATGTGAAAAGCTTGGCCTAAGGGTTCTAATCAACTCTGCACAGCAATTCCTCCTTTTCTCATTATTTCAGGCCTATTTCTCCCAAAAGTGGATTTGTGCCTAGAGAATAAAACAATAAGGGAAAATAAAAGCAACAAAAGGGGGGAACCTAAAATGTAGCCTTTAAAATAAAACAAATGCATGATCACCAGCGCTGACTGTGGAATTAAAAATCGACTTCACTTGTAGGTTGAATGAGGTCAGAAACTGCACTTCTGCTTAATCATGGGGACAAAAGTAAGATGTTACTGTGCCAAAGAAGTTTGTTTATTTATTAATAGATTCTACTATCAAAAAATGTTTGTTTCTATTAAATATCACGTGCAGACCCTCTATCACCCACTGTGGACTGAGTAATTACTTAAACACTGCAGGCTCTATGACCCACTTTTTTCCCTCCACAGTGTTCCCACACACACACACACATATTGTGTATTAATTTAATGTAAAAACTAAAAAAAAAAGAAAAAATACATCTGACAATAAAACTGATGAAGATGAGCCGTGTAGAGAAAGTCCATCAGATTATTTTTATGAACCAGAGACAGAGGGAGAGGCAAGGATGTCATACAACTTAATGTTCAGCTCCAACCAAAATTAAATTTACATTGAAAAAACAAGAAGGAAAATCTTAGATTAGATATAGATTATTTTCCTCGTAATGCACAGTCGGCTGGCAAGGATTAGAAGGGCACAGAAGGATTTAGGGCATCCAAATTGGTTAATTCAGTTGTTTTTTATTTACATTTTTTATTTTTAATTCATTCCATTGTTTTGTTCTTAATTTCATTGTTTCATTCGATTCAATATATGCATATATTTACAGTATATATATAACAATATTTTTTTAACTTAATCTTTATTCATTCAATTTTTAAATAGGTTTTATTTCTTTCTTTCTTTTTTTAATTTAACATGTATGTATACCCCCTTGTCTTGTGTACTGGGAAGAGTGTACGTATGTGAGGTCTTTGTATGTGTGTCTGTACTGCATTGTTTAAAATGTAATAAAGAGATTTTAATAAAAAATAAAAATAACTAACGCTTTGAGTCCATGGTTCCCACACCTTGGCTAACATCAAATTCAAGGACTTTCCAGGACCAATTAAGAACTGAATTAGACGGGAGGGCAAATAGTTAAAGCCGCTTCGCCCATGGCGTCCACTTTTATTGATTTTCAGCACACTCTGCACCTGGACAAGTGATTATCTGTGACCTAAGTGGCGTCAAAAAAGGGAGACTTTTACCCAACTCTCAACTCACATTTCTATATAGAGCAGATTTAAAAATAACCACAATTGACCAAAGTTCAGTACTGAACGGCACCAATAAATATCAATAAAAACCTGAGTTAAACACTTTACAAGCTCAGCGTGCTCCTGTTTATCACATCATGGATTCATAGATTCCCCACTCACTGATAACTCCCTGCCCACTTTTTGTAGATCTTCAAAACCAGGCATTGGGCGGAGTTATCCTCAGACTAGGGGGTTTAGTTACTCTTAAAGGCCCTGTGAATGGCGCACCTGCTCCCCGTCACAGAATGGATTCAGTTAGTCCCTCACAAACCTTCCAGTGCGATAAAAAGGATGTGACAGTGCAAAACCTGTGTTTTCTGAGCCGGGGTCAGAGTTGGTTTTAGCTCTGACTCACAGATCACCAGTGAGTCACTGCTGTGTGTGGGTGTGTGAGAGGAAGTGGGCGCATCCAGGGATGACAACACCAACACTTCAAATATTTGAGGAACTGGCTGCGTGAAAATGACCTTGACATTTGTGACTCTCTTAGCTGTTGCTAATTAACGTCCATTTGTTCAAGAGAGAGTTTGTGTCTTCTAACTCTGACGTATTAGACAAAAACATCATTAGACGGATGTGTCATCTCAAGGACTGGTCTTCATGACTGGAGGTAGCATCAGGCTGTGTCCATATCTGCATTCATGACTCCTCTGCTCACCTGGGCCAAGCACATTTGAATTAATTCTTCAACCTAACTGTCCTTGCATGGTGGTATGGTCTAAATAGACCATAGGTGGGATTGGGAGAGTGAATGGTTGTTTATTGGGGATACTGCACAAAACTAGAATAAAGAAATCCAGGATAATTGAGGTGAAGATAGTTGGGATAAGTGCGTGTTCACGGCGTACTGAAATAAACCTCGCGATCGCTCACAGATTCACAGAATGGATAAAAGTCGCGCGTCATGCTTCACGGCTGCCGAGCAACAGCTCCTGATGAAGTTCTATGAAGAGGTGAAAGAGTCCATAAAAAAAAAAAAGGCAATACTAATGCCATAATTAAAGAACGTGAGAAAACCTGGCAGACAATAGCGGACCGGCTTAATGCGTAAGTAGTCCAAAACTGTACAAGTAATAAACTCCACTGGAACTGTCAGAATTAGGCTACAATTAAAGGACTAAAGTTGTTACTTTTCGAGTTGCAAACAATTATCCACAATGTGTGTCATTTCTTCTATTTTTCTCATGATATGTTTTTTATCTATTTTATCTTAAATATAAATATATAAAATAAAATCTAAGAACATTTTGCAGGCTGGTAAGTGACTTTAAAGTAGATAACAGTGAACAAATGAGGTGAATGTTGAATGTCAAAAACGTCCCAGCCACAGAAACTGTCCACTTCATACAAGGTACATATTGCAGTACTACTGCACATGGAACACAATCAAATAAATGACTGAATGGATTTCCTTGCCGTGTCTGGGAACACACTTACACTTCTGGAGCCACCAGAAGATAATCCGGTTAGTGCATTGTATGGAAGTCACAGGTTTGGTATGTCCTGTGAAATCTTAATTCAAGTTCTCTTAATACATATGGCAGGGGGAAGGCACATCTTCTGCACATGAGGAGACTGTGTCGCTGGACTCCAGAAGGCTTGAGCTATGTCCATTTTATGGAAATACTCTGCTTATTTAAGTCAGTGATGTGGTGCTAATAGAAAATATGTGTAACAGGACGCTGCACAGTCTCCTAAGCAGCCTGGTAACATTGTGAGTGTTGGCCAAAGTAAATCTACATTATGCACAAATCCTGGAGAGACAGATGTTAGAATCACACTCAAGAAGAGAAAAGCTCCAAGAAATGGAGCTGGATCTTGAGGTTAAACGCACACTCAGGAAACTGGACCTGGAAAACCAGGAGCTAGAAAGAGAAGTGAGTATTTCAGAGCACACAGTAACCATGACTGCTCTCTCTATTCCAGGATCCAAGCAACCAGGACAAATGAGGCTAAATTCAGCCAGGATAACCAACATATCCCGGCTTAATCCCTTATCTTGGTTTTGTGCAATACCCCTCAGGACAAATCTCATGTGTTTTTATTCTGGTGCTTCACTGCTAATGTGATTATGCTACCTGCACCCACTGAACTCTGCTCTCCTATGATGGACACTCCCCTGAGGTTAGTAGCACTCCACCAGAAACACCCAACAGGAAGGAAAAGAAACACACACGGAAGGTCATCGGGGGGATGTCAGGAGAGATCACAGAGCCGGGACAAGGGAAGGAGAGACGACGGTGAACAGGTCAATGCCCGAGACCAGGCTGAGAAATCAGCCAGCAGAGCAGAAGAGAAGCCAGAGTGTTACAACGTGGAACACAGGCAGTGGAAGTGAGGAGCTCTGCGGAGCCGCGTGTCCCCCGTGGCTGCACAGATGGGCCTCCGAGTGCGGGAGAGCGAGGTAGAGCTGCACCATCGACCAGCACGGCCTACGGCTGGTACGACTCCCCCCCCCCCGCTGTCCCAATGACCCGCCATTGGATTCAACCTCTCAGAGTTCACTGTCACATGGAGGCCGACTGAATATATCTGATCCTTGTGAAGGCCCCAGTGTAGAGGACGTTCTGCAGGATCTTCCACTTCCTGATTAACGTCCCCTTCATCTTACTCCAGAGAGTCACTTGAAATGGATGTAGTCTGGCTTTGTGACAAACATTCAACTCTAACGTTAACCAGGAAATCTGTTCCTTGCGTCCGCTCCCATTGTTCCGTTGTGTGATGCTCTAAAGCCTTCACATTTACAACTGGCGGTATCACCACCACCATCCACACACAAGCGAAATGGGACACGCTCATCAACACAGAAAACCTTGTTTGTATCAGCACAGCGAAGCATCTGGTCCTGCTGTGACAAGTGAGGAGCTAACCCATGCTGCACATGCAGGAAACCTATAATCAGAGTGGGCCAAAGTAGCAGTTTGAGTTCTTTATGTTCCCCCTTCAATCAACAAAAGTAAAAAAGCAAAGTTTTGTGCAAGAATAACAGCCGTGCTCACAGAAAGCACAGTATGCGCGTCCTTTTTAGACAATTTGAATTGTCTATTCACTCTCTCCATGAAGTTATTTAAAGCCCACATAGACCGGAAGCTCCAATTAACGCTGCGTTTGTGTGTGTATCTGCGTCATGACCTCGTTTATGAAACCCTAAAGTTTCAGAACAAACAGTTCAGCCACTGCTGAGAAAATAGTGTTGTATTGTTTTCCTGGGCTCTGCGAAGCGGATCGGCACTTCCTTAATTTGATGTCGTCATCAGAAATCCTCACCACCGTAGCGCCTCCTGGTGCGGGCACTAGTCCGGGCACATCCGGTTGCGTACATTCCACCGCAGAAGAAGAAGAAGAACTACTCTCGTTGTAGCTGCTGAGATGCAGAGCATCCACCGTGCCAGAGGGGGAGCTGTGTATCTGAGAGCTGGCCTATCTATTACGTCACTTCCAGGTACCTGGCCAATCACAGGACAGTGGGAAAGCTCTCGTTGGCTGGCCAATCACAACACAGTCCCCGTTCTGGGGGTGTGGTTTTGGTCTGAACGGCAGTGAGGAGATATTTTGATCGGCTCGTTTGCAGCGATTATTAGGTTTTTAACCATGAAAACAAGTTCATATATGTAAGACCTCCATAACTAACATATAAGTGTGATACAAGCATTCTATGTCACCTTTAAGAGAAACAGTTAGCAGTTAGAAGAATATTGTTCTTACTGTGCAACGCTGTGACATCTGATGTTTACTGTATACTGAAGCTGATGTAATTGAAACAAAGTGTCTCATTCCCCTCATTCCCTCTCTTGCCTGGTTCACCTGAGACACTGAGCATCTCTCTTTCTTGTTGTTCGTTGTTCTCGCAGTAAAATTCAATTCAAAAATATTCTTTTTGGTTTTTTTATCAACAACTTCATCACATCTGCACTACATGAACTAAAGACACTGCACGGTTAGTTTCTTGAGCAACACTCATCAGAAGAGCAGGGAGCACACAAAGACATTCACTCACACACCTATGGTCAATTTAGAGTGAACAATTTACCTGATCCCCATACTGCATGTTTTTGGACTGTGGGAGGAGCCAGAGAACCTGTTTTTTCTGACCATGCCTTTACTGTATCTGTAGCTTCTGTAGCCATTAAGGTGGTTTAGCATCAATTGTACTTCACATTTGTGCTGAACAGCAATGATAAGTCATGCTTTAATGGTGATGGAAGTATTGTAACACAGGCTAATTTGCATTTCCTGTGGCAGTTCCATCACATTAGGTTTATTGTTGTATGCGGCGTAGTCAGTGAATTTCTGATTCCCTGCTCCTGTTTTAGAACTTAACAAGGTTACGCTCTCATGTCAAATATGCTCATCTTCAGCAGAGTGTGGCTCTCAGTGAATCCTGCACACTCAAGTGCAGATGAGAGCCTTCAGCCAAACGCCTGCGTCTGACTACAGAGGTCATAATCTTGTCTGCTATGTCCCCACATACGCACTCACGAAACAACAGCTCAGTACAAGAAGAAAGAGCAAAGTCTCTGTAATTTAATTCACGTTATGTTTTCAGAGGAAAGCAATTATGTTCCCATGAATGCAAATATAATAACAAATGTAATGTATGGCCTTCCTTCCAGAACTTCATGGCAACTCATAAGCAAATGAATTACTCAAACAATGAAAAGCAATTCATTTCCATTTGTAAGACGATTCATCAAAAACAAAATGTACTTTTTTTTTTATTATCATATTGTTCTTTTTGCTATTATAATGTTCTTTCCCTATCCTTTGAATTCCAATGTGCATGTACACTGTAAGTTTATGCACAAATAACCTTGCACCTTGAACCTTGTTTGAAGAGCAGCTTATTGAGCAGATGTCGACTGTATTTTGTTAAATGACCAAAGTTCAAGCCCGTTGCTATTGACAAGTCATTTATTATTGGTATTGTATGCACTGTGGATGGAGCACACCTTGGGAAACTGTAAGCTAAAGAGAACAGCATATATATATATGTATATATATATATATATATATATATGTGTGTGTATATATATATATATATATATATATATATATATATATATATATATATATATATATATATATATATAAATATATACATGTTTATATATACATATATATATCTCTGTACGCCTGGCGACCCGTCCAGGGTGTTTCCTGCCTTTTACCTCATGTCAGCTGGGACTGGCTGCACGGAGGTTAAAGCAGTAGCAAATGGATGTTTTCTAATGGGCCGTGTAAAGTGTTTTTCCTGCGACAGTGGAAATACACTTGTGACATGTAAACAAGTCAGACATGTCCCCTGACGTCAACTGACACAAGCCTTGCTAAGATGCCATTACCATTACTAAGGCAGCAAGGAGCTTAAACACATCCCAGGGACCACTTCAAGGAGAGAAAGGAACACTGACTTTCAACGAGGGTTTTTGGGAGATTGTCTTTCATTTTAAATGTGAAAATACCCCATTAGTCTGTTATCTAGGGCATTCTCAAACGGTGGCATGTGTACCACCAGTGGTACGCGAGCTTCCTCTGGTACTTGGAGGAAAACCCTGTGCTACTGTATATGTGAGGAAGAGGAGGATGATGAGAGAGCAAACGATCTTATTGGAATAAATCGGCCTTCTGTGAAAGATCAGTAGTATGAAACGTTTGAGAACCACGGGTTGAGCCACACATAACGTGTACTCTGTATACTGTCTTCGTCATTTGGGCATTTAGTTTTAATGTGCTGAGTATCTGCCATTTTGGATTGTATTCCTCATTATCCATGTCCTGTTTTAATTTGGCTTTATTTCAGTTAGTTATATTCTGTGTTCCCCTCTTCTTTAATTTCCAGTTACACCTTAATTGAGTGCACTTATGTCTTGTTAACTACTAACTGGTTGAGCATAAATACTCTCAACAAGGTTGTCTTTTGTGTTCAGATTGTGGTCCTGCCTTGTTTTCCACAGACTGTATTTCTAATGATTTCTTTGCCTGTTCTCTGACCTTAAATGTCACACTGTGAAACAGCCTTTACATTTAAATGCTGCTGAAAATCCTCCTCAAATGATGTCACACCATCCGCCCACAGCTATAGGACTGTTCCAGTGTTCAGGATCCTCCACATCCTTCAAAGAACTGTATCTTCAGTGCAGCGGAACGACCCACAATCCTTTGCGCACGCCTGTTTTGTCAACTCTATGCGTTTAAATGAGTGCTGTAACAATTGAATTTAACGTGTTAAAAAAGTTAACGCAGTTAACGCAGGAGGAAGGGCTGAAGGCCAATTTTAATACATTTGGAGTGGTCACGGGCCAAAAGAAACATTTATTAAAAAACCTGTTGTAATTTGGCTTGTTTTTGTCTCTCCATTAGAAATCTGTAGTTTAGCTTTTCCGTAGGAAAAAAAAACTACAGTTTTGTATTCAAATGATTTCTGAAATAAATAGATTTCATAGATATAAGTTTATTATTTAAAAATAAAAAAAATGTTCAATCTAATTTTTAAAATATGATATCTGATTATTTGAGAATAAAAGAAATATGTTTTTTTTTTATACTCCACAAGAGAGAAACTGTGTTTAAAGTTAAAATAAAGCCATTAAAACAGTCTTTGAATTTAAACATACTTTTAGTGTTGATTCTACAGTCATCGCATGGTTTTATATCAATCAATATCTTTATTTTATAAGCTTCAGGTATATTTTTGGGACCAGCCCTAGTTTAAATGGAATTTCAGGGTCAGAACGGATCATGTATCAAATCAACACAAACCAAAACATAATTATTGGTAATCACAGTCACACTAAAGATTAACGCTCAGCTAGAAACTGCTAAATTAAGCTGCATTTGTGTGATGTCACACCAGCCGAGGCTGAAGAAGCACACGGTGTGAGTAAAGTGAGACAACGTTGTACAGCAGCGTTATCACTGAAAACACAAAGAAGTGGATTAAACGGCTAAAACTATGCGTGGACATTCACGGACATGATCGCCCAATGTTGGAAAACACTAACATTTCATAAAGTCACACGGCATTATTTTAGTTGCCGAGTGTAATTACATGTAACGTATCATTTATATTGTTATTTCGTGACATAAAATAAAGTCAGGTTTATATATGAGGGCCGTATAGGCCATAATTCCTTTTTTTACCTCTCACATTCACAATTTTACCTCTCACATACACTCTTTTAGCTCTTACATTCACTTTTGTAAGCTCTCACATTCACTTTTTGTGTGTGTGTGTGTGTGTGAAGCATTTTTGTGTGAATGCAAGGTACAAAAATAGTAAAAAAAAATGCCAAAATGAGTGTATGTGAGAGGTAAAATTGTCTCATGGCCTATACAGCCACCCATATTAATACTTGCTCTAGTGACCGTAAGTTTCCCACTGGCGTGTCAGTGACGCAGAAGTATAATAACAGAAATGTGTTTAGAATCTTTCACAACATTATTTTTATCACAGGATTAATCCTCACCTCTTCAGAGGGAGCGACAACAACCACAACCCTGAGCCTGCATTCAAGCAGCAGCAGCAGCACAGACACGTTGTTTACTGTTTCGCGTGTCGAGTTTGGACACAAAGTCAATGCACCAACACAAGTAGATGTGACGAGCAGCTAATTTGACAACTTGCTCGCTCGTATTGAGGCCAGGCCACGATTTCCTGGAGTGATAGCAACTACAGGCGTTCCATCCCAGCTGCGGAGCATCTGCTCGTCAAGTGAAGCAGTTCTCATGCAGCCACAGTCACAGAGGCAGGTATGAACACTTGCTAGTTTGTTTTGCCCATAATCCAAGGAAGGAGTCTTACCGACTCTATCCAGGTCCTGCACCTCCATTTGAATCCCACCTTCATATAGAACATAAAAGTGTCCTTAAGCTGCTATAACACACACATTTCCCTTTGGCAATAAATGAAAATCATCCATCCATCAGCCTTCATCCATCTATAAGGTTGTTCACCTCTACCATGAAGGTTATGTTTCTGCTTGTGTTGATTGTTTGTCTGCTGATGAGCTGCATAACTCAGAAAATAAAGGAGAGCTTTTCAGTCAAATTATCTGGGGTATGATTTAGGATCTAAAAAAATATAAAAATAATAAGTGAACTTTGAAAAGGAGTGACCTTGGCAGAGTGATGTTGCGAGCTGCCAACTGAAAGAGCAGTCAGCCATTTTATGACTATGACCATGGAGCTGATAAGATCATGGAACTTTATGACAATATAGTGTTTGAGAATATAAATACAGTGCATTATTGATGTTTTATTGATCGCGGTGTTACAGTATGTGGTTATTTGTCTATCCATAATACTGTGTTCAGAATCCCTTTTCCACAACCAGCAGCAGGTTTTAGATTGTCATTTATAGTAATTCTCCTTGAGAGATAAACAAACATGCCTGGTTTTCAGTCTTTAACGCCAAAATAAGCTGACTTGCTTTTGACTCACGCCCCATCTTCATCTCCTTTGACTATGTTCTGTGTAGGTTGCATTTTTATCTTGTATTTGCTAGAGATGAGCAATTCAAAGAATGTGCATATCTGAACGTTCTAAGCTCCAGCACACGAGAGCAAGTATAAATGATGCAGGGTTCCCCACATGATGAGCTATGAGGAGCAGCTAGCGAGATGCATTCAAAGACCCTGATTTGCGCAATCTACAGCATGTAGAAGCCGCTAAATGATGTCATCACCTAATTTGCATAATTGGTCATATGTATATGTATATATATATATATATATATATATATATATATATGTGTGTATATATATATATATATATATATACATATATATACACATAAGGGTCTGCTCTCTGCTGTGAGTGCTTTAGGAGGGGTGCTTTATTTATTTATTTATTTATCCATCTATGCATTTATTTATTCTTTTATTGATTATTTTATTAATTAATTTATGTATGCATTTATTTATGCATGTATTTATTAATTTATTTCTTTATTTATACATTTATACATGTATTTATTTATTTATTTATTTATACATTTATTTATTTATTTATACATTTATTTATTCATTTATTTATACATTTATTTATTTATACATAAGTCATGTTTCGTCCTCCATAGTCCATGGGGTAGAAATATTTCTCTTTTTTAATTACTGTAATCATTGAAAATAAAAATTCAGTTTTCATTATAATTATGAATATTCACTAACTGACCATTAACTGATCGACTTTGAATTATCAAACGAATAATCCCATATTCATGACCATTCACACCCAGTTTTTGCATCATATTGGATTGGATTTCTTGGCGAGGTTTAGTTACATGCTATTCTCTTCTCTTCTGTTTTGCTGAATGTTGAAAATATAATTGATCTTGACTAACTTTCAGAAAACATCACGAAAAGCAAAGAAAGTTTATTTCCCAAACTTGAAGTTAATACCACGCTCTGGGATATTCCTATGAAATCACAAATCAAGTTTTCATTGTGGAGGATAAAAAAAAAACCTGGAGGCTAATGGAAACATGTAAGTCAGCAAGGGGTTGGCCGACCTCCAAATAACAGCTTTGATTTAAAACACAAACAGCTCACGGAGCAAACTGCTTTGTTTGTGACCTTGGCAGACAAATGGCAGATGTGTTGGCGCTAAAAGGCAAATGACAAAGAGACACTGAAAGATGAAGACGGGCACAAGATATGTGGTCGGCTGAACATGTAAAACATCAGCAGATACTCAGCAAGTCCTTGGCAGAAAGATGTGAGTGAGAAGAGAAGCATACCACCACAGGTTTGTATGTGGGTGGTGCAAGGAAAAGCAAGACTTCTTAGATGTGACCATTAGCAACAATAACGTCAGGCGGATTCCTCCCTGCACTGCTCTAATGTTATTTGTGCCTATAGCTGATTCCTACAGTGGATCAATGTTATGAAAAATGCATTTATAGCATGATTCATCTGAAGGTTCGGTCTTTAGATCATCTTCACAGGTTCTGTTTAAGGGTGCCATTCATCACCTAATGGTCAAGATGAATGTGAAGCATTGACATGAAGAGATGAAAACAGGTCTGTGAAAGATGATTGATGGGCCTCCAAAGTTCACCGCGGCCAGCTGGATGCGACGCGGCGCAGTTAGGATGAAGAATGTGTTAGTTTATGACTCCTGTCGAGACATTAGAGACCGCTGCAAAACGTCAGGGCGAGAGGAGATGAAGCATGATATTATAACTCTTTACATTGCAGTACAGTGATGATAGAGTTAGTGTATCGTTCGACTTAATCATTACATGGAAACAATGGAAAATGTGTGGATACATTTCAACTTTGTTATGTGGTCAAATTAAATTCTGATTCGCAAACAATAATGTGCAAGTATTACACTAACGATAACCTCTAGTGATTGTCATTACCAAGGTATTATTAAAAATAATAAGTAATGTTATATCCTTATTACTACATTATTACCAAGTTTTTGAAATAAGATGGTGTTACTAAAATATTACCTCGCAATTCTAAACTTATTTGCACAAAGCCACTGCTTGTTTAATTCATTAGCTGTACCTCTATAAAAAAGCAGAACAGAAAAAAAGTATTTAGTGTCTTGCCCAAGGCATGTACGTAGAGTAGGGGAATTGAACCCCCAACCCTTCAATATTTGCTCTAACACTGAGCCACCATCAACAATGATCAACATGGGATTTTGTACACAAAAACAGTGTAGCCAACAGCTGTGTGAGGCGCGCTCACGCCGCGCTTCAAACAGGCAAGGAAGCCACAGCTCCACTGTTGCTAAAAGGGGGAGGAGTCTGGGACAAGTGGCGATTGACCTATTTTTATCACAGCATGTATCACAGCAAGATTTTCCCCTGACTCAGAAAATAACATTACTAGATACCCACATACACTGTGTACACCTGAAGAAATAGTTTAGCAGTTTGGTCCCAGCTCGCCTCGCCTCGCCGAGGCACGGCACGGCACGGCACGGTTTAGGTTGGTTTTCCATTACAAAATAGTACCTACTCAACGTGGGCGGAGTCATCACTGCACGACTGCATGAAACTGCCGGGACCTCGTTTTAAACACACACACACACACAGTGTAACTGAATCATTAGAATCAGTTGATTAAAAATATTTGTTCAGTACTTCCTCCTTCCTGACACATGTCGCTCGTGATCACCACTGCTGTCGCTAAATACACCATAATAAATATTGCGATTTTAGACATTTCCCTGGTAATTGTTGGCAGATTAACCCACATTTTTAAGATTGTTAAGTCCTTTTAACTGATCTACAGTTCGGCATTGTTCGGCTTGATTCTTGTGTTGGACGTCTCTTCCTGTGACGGCACTCTGACCAATCAGTGGCCGGCAGTCTGACGACGTATCGCCTCGGCTCACTTGTGACCTCGCCAGAGCAGGTAGTAAAAAAAGTACCTGATACCGGGTACTATGCTCGTGGCAACGTAACCGTGCCGTGCCGTGCCGAGGCGAGTACAGCCGGTGGAAACACACCATTAATTACACTTTAATGATGAGTCCTGCAGTTTGTATATAGCGATAGTATTGGAAAAGCAAATTGGCCATGAAACACAAACTGCTCTGTGGAAAGATTTTTATCAGTAAAAGCAAGCAGTATTTATTTGGGGAACTGCAAAGAATTGTACAGTACTGCACATTAAAGGCTCAACACACCAGCAGTTATTAATGAAAAATAAATACCTCCTTTAGGAAGTAAGTATATGGCAAGAGTTATGGTGAGTGAACTCTCTGCTGTTATCAAAAGTGTTTACAGTGCTTTTATGATTGTGCAAGCTGCAGCCAAAGCTATGGCCTGGCATCTTGTCAGAAAATACGGCTCCAGGATTCTCACGCTGCACCTTCACGGTCATAAATCCAGGACAAGTGGCCACATGGTCACACACAATCGCTGACCGGCTGACTTTGAAACCTGGCACGAAGAATATAAAAGAACATACATATATATATGTATATATATATATATATATATATATATATATATATGTTCTTTTTATATATATATATATATATATATATATATATATATATATATATATATACATATATATATATATATATATGTTCTTTTATATTCTTCGTATATATATATATATATATATATATATATATATATATATATATATATATATATATGTATGTATATATACATATATAATTATAATTGAAGAATATAAAAAGCTTGTTGTCGGCATGTCAATGGGAACTAATATGAAATTCAGACAACTTATAAAAGCCTGTCTTTGTTCTTTATTGCAATTATTGAATGCATCACAATAAAACAGTCGATATAGTCAGTGGTCAAGCATTTTGAAACACTGAGTGTCTCATTCTCATTGGAAACATGGCTGCCAATGAGGACGAGGAAAAAAAGACGTTAGCCACCAAACAAAAAAAACTAATATGCAATTTTACAGCATTCTGATCCTCTGCTGCCTCTCTAAAAGTTGAAATGGTTTGTTTTTTTGTGCATGTTGGACTTCTTTACTTAGCCTTTTATATAATAGTATAGGGTTAGTATATTTGAAAAATCATGCTTCCCAACCTCAGTCTCCACTGAGTTGAGAAATATCTTCATTCTTTTCTTTGTTACGTGCACGTCCACCAGTGACACTTGGTCTGAGGCTTGAAACTCCGCACTGTTCAGACCCACTGGTAGGGTAAACAGTGGCCGCCATCTTTGCTAACAGTTACGCTAACAGGACCAAGGCCTTTGTGATTGGAGAGTTGCGTCTGGCACCGTCCGGAGTCGTTTAGGTTAGTGCTTAGGAATGTAAGCTGTTCATTTTAGAGAAGATCAAATAATATGTTTTTCTCTTACAAGCAGTTTACGGACTCCCTCATAGATGAAGTGGCTAATAGTGATGTGTCGTTCGTGAACGATTCGTTCAAAATGAACTAATCTTTTATATGACTCGGAAGTAATGAGTTATCTCAGTGAGTGATTCGTTCATTTTCATGCAGTACCTTCCTTCGCCACATGATGGCAGGCAGCTGCATAAGCTCAGCAGGAAAGGAAACAGAAATGATTAGTTCAGGATTCACTCAACTGAGCGAGCGTCCGTCCTCAGGTCACGTGACAGCTACCGAGTCACTGTCGTGCTGTTAAACAACAATGGCAGAGAGGATACAGGACACAAGTCACTTGTCACTTTATTGAGGTGTGTATTTGCTTTTCTAGGGTTTCATATGGTTTGAATTGCATTTTGTTTATTATTCTTTGTCAGCTGAAGCGAAACGATGTTGCCTATAGTGTCAAGTGTTTGAGAACCGCGGTCTTTTTTACGCCCACAAGAGGGATACAGCGCCACCCGCTGTAAAAATGAACAAAATGACTCAAAAAAAAAGATTAGTTCAATTTACTGTCCGAGAGTAAAAGATCCGAGTCAGTAAGAAGAGTCGAACTTCCCATCACTAGTGGCTAAAGTCTGAAGCAGGCATTGTAGTTTTTCTTATGCGAGTAGCTAAATTGAGAATCCCACAAGCCCACTTCCAAAATCCTCAACTTATATTGTTTCATGATTGCCAAGTTGTATGTGTCTCTTGTCAGTGTAGACAACTCCCACTCCCAGGAACCATAAAAATGAGGGCAGACCTCTCGTCAAGGCTAAATCTGACCTGGCTGACGGCCCCAGCGGGTTTGGCAGCGATACAGCAGACCACTGTGAGCAACTTTCCCTCACAAACAGACGATGGTGTTGGAGATAGTCCAGCTCCTGCTGTGTGAGAGCCGTGGACGTCCCCTGCTGCATGTGTGAAGTTTGTATTCCAGGCGCACAGAGGAGCTGTTCTGGCTCAGACCAGTGAAAGTGGACAGTGCCAGTCGTCCCCCCCCAGCGTGATGGAAACCATTCGTGTTCATGCTTGTTATACAGAGCGGTTCATATCAATAAAACAGCGAGCACACGATTACTCTGAGTGTTGTTCTTCCTGCAGGATATATACTTCTCCCTTATGTCACCCTCTGTAAGGGGCACACAACAGACTCACAAGGCTCAACCTGCTCATTTTAGCCTGGGAGCCAACCTGAAAATCCTCATTAAAAATCCTTCAGAGAAATGAATTGAGAATACGTAAGCAGCGCGGCATGGTGGTGGCAGACCACGGACTCCAGTGAGCAGATGTACTGACATGTTTGCACTCAATCTGGACATTAATCCATGACAATCTCTGCCTGCAAACATGGCATGGTTTGTGCAAACAGACTGCACGTCGTTACTGCTGCAGACACACAGGCAGACAAACTCATACATACTCAATGCATTCATGGCAGGCTAGAGGGAAGAGTGAGATTTGGGAGGCGATAGAGTTACTGGTTATGTGGATGAAAAGGTTTCTGTATTCTGTTTTGTGCTGTCTCTAAAACTGTCTCACAGGTGTAGAACTCCCTCACTGCCAACATTGCTGCAACAGCTCGATCTTGCAGATACATGTTGCACAACATCCGGAAGGCGGCACAGGTTCTGGTCCAGGCTCTAGTCATCTCACGCTTGGATTACTGCAACTCCCTCCTGGCTGGTCTCCCTGCATGTGCCATACGACCTCTGCGACTCATCCAGAATGCGGCAGCTCGACTGGTCTTCAACTTATCAAAATTCTCCCACACTACACCGCTCCTCCGCTCCCTTCACTGGCTTCCTGTAGCTGCTCGCATCCGCTTCAAGACTCTAGTGCTTGCGTTCCATGCTACAACCGGATCCGGTCCAGCCTACATCCAGGACATGATCAAAACCTACACCCCAGCCCGCCCACTCCGCTCTGCATCGACCAACCGGCTCGCTGCCCCCTCACTGAGAGGATCGCAGAGGCAAATGGTGGAACGATCTCCCCATCGACATCCGGACAGCTGAAAGCCTCCACATCTTCCGCCGCCGACTAAAAACAAATTTCTTCCGACTCTACCTCGACTAAGACGACAAAAAAAACAAAAAAAATTGTACATCGCACTTATGACTAACACTTCATAGTTTGATCTACTTGAAGCTCTTACTTACTTCTAGCTCTTATTTGTACCCAAATGTTTAAATGCACTTTTGTAAGTCGCTTTGGATAAAAGCGTCTGCTAAATGACATGTAATGTAATGTAACGTAGCATGACGATAACTGCAGCAGATCAATGAGACACTGGTGACTTCTGGCGAAAGCTCCGTGACGGACGCAGGGAGGAACGCCATATTGCAATACAACCACTTAAAGTGTGTAACAACACCGTACGTGTACCAGCTTCCAATGACAGTTCGGGAGGCGGACACTCTCTCTGTATTTAAAGTTAAACTTAAAACTTTCCTTTTTGATAAAGCTTATAGTTAGAGCTGGTTCAGGGAAACCTGGACCATCTCTTAGTTATGCTGCTATAGAACTAAACTGCAGGGGGATTTTCCTGTGGTGCACGCACATTCACTCTCTCACACTCAGGGTATGATTATGACTTTTTATATGTCATTAACCTTGTCTCTTTCTCTCCCTAGTTTGTGTCTTTCTTCCTTCCCTCTCTCTCTCTCTGTATTCTCATCATGCAGGTTGCAGGATCAAGATCCAGTTTCCAAGACTACGCTCATCGTCACCATTATTATTATTTTGTAATTAAAAAGTCGATATCAGTAACTGTATAAACTTGTAACCTGATACAGTTGTTGTGTATCTGCTGCTGGTCTCCCTCTCTCTCTTCTGTCTCTCCCTCATCTCCCTCTTGTCCTTTCTCTACCCCCATTTTCTGTCCCCCACCTCTCCACTGTCCCCCATTTTTCCTTTCACCCCAACCGATCGAGGCAGATGACCGCACATCTCTGAGCCTGGTTCTGTCAGAGATTTCTTCCTGTTAAGAGGGAGTTTTTTCTCTCCACTGATGCCTAGTGCTTGCTCATTGTGTGAACTGTTGGGGTTCTCTGCTCTCTTTGATGTTGTCTATGTACAGTGCCTTGAGATAATGTATGTCAGGGGTCGGGAACCTTTTTGACTCAGAGAGCCATGAAAGCAAAATATTTGCAAATTTATTTCAGTGAGAGCCATATAATATATTTTAAGACTGAATTTAACTAAATGTGAGTATAATAAGCCTCTGAATTTATTCTTTTAAATAATGTTGTTATAATACTCACCATTAATGCGACTTCTGGTTCTTCGCGCAGTGTGTCACCAGCAGCATATCTTGCAATCACACTGAACTGCGACAAATGACTTACGTCTGTTGACTCATCCAAAGCCAGGGAATAGAACGGTGCTGCATTTATGTCATTCACTTGCGTTTCCTCCACTTCCAAAATCGATGGGTGGATTAAAACAAGTGATAATATTTTATGTTTTATCTGAAAAGCCGAAATCTGCGAGCCAGATGCAATCATCAAAAGAGCCACACCTGGCTCGCGAGCCATAGGTTCCCTACCCCTGGTGTAAGGGAACTTACACTGACTGTTGAGTTAATAATAATAATAATAATAATAATTGTGTTAACATGTATAATTGCAATATGTCATAACACAATTAGCAATCCTGAAGACTGCAATTTCAGTGCTTTAATTCAGTTGTGCTTTGAAATTGAACAACAGTCAGAATACAATATTTAAACGATGTTTTCATGAACGTATTATCCCCTGAAAATGTTTTGATTACCTTATTATTACAATAAGCCATTTATATTATTCTGCGGGTCCTCCTCTGTCACATCCCGATATACAGGAGGCAGTGATGTGGATTTTACGACCTTCCAGCGATATAGTGCTAGAAGAAGACTTCATGTTAGTTGTTTTATTTTATTACAAAGTCCACGCCATGATAAACAGCAGACTCAAGCTGGTTCTCAGCAGCAGGGGGCGCTCACGGCACAGTCAGTAATGACTATGTGCCTCGTGCAACCACCCTTCAAAAAGCTTTTGGTATGGCTCGCAAATCTACAGCCGACTGGTGGAATAAATAATCCCAGTTAGAGTAAGAGACACACTGTGGAACACATTCAGTGGCTTAAAAGCTTTTCTCAGCCTAGTTAATGGTTGAGAAAAAGGTTTCACTGTGGTGTGAACGTGACTGTGGACCCTTCCACCTTTCTAGAAACAACTCCCCATTTAATAATAAAGTTAGGTTTGAGAGAAAAACTCATGATGGCCAGTTTGTCCAGTGCATTACGAAGCGCGTAGGATCACGATGTTAAAAGCATAGTGGAGTGCATGGATCACTGAGCCTTCCCGGAGCATCATGCCTCCCTCTCACGTCTCCAGAGGGAACACATAACGCCTATTTTAGCCTCACTCCACTGGCTGCCTGTGCATTTTAGGGTTGATTTTAAAATCCTATTATTTGTTTTTAAATGCTTAAATGATACCAAAATCTAAACGGAAGCTCAGAGGGGACAGAGCTTTTTCTTCTTCCACAGCATGTTGGACACGCCCCTTCACTGTCCACTTTTAAAACACATCTTAAAACCCATTTTTACTCTTTGGCTTTCAACCCAGTATGAGACATTGTTTTTTTTTTTATCTTTTTTTAGTTTTATTGTATGACTTTTTCATTTCTGTTTTTATGAATACTTTCTACAGTCTTTTTTTTGTTTTATTGTTTGTTGTCTAGGCCTATGATGTCATTTTAATTTATCTTATCTTATTTATCTCTGTTACAGCACTTTGTTTCAGCTGTTGTTGTTTTATAATTGCTAAAGTGCTAATATGATCTGCTGCAACAGTCCACCAAGGATTCTCACACAGGAGAAGTCCCTTTATAATCACCACCACTAATACTACATTCATATGGAGCTCCATCGGGCACAAGTTGTTAGATGCCATTACCAGATCGCCATCGCTCCTGCAGAACTACAACAAGCACGTTTGTTGACACATGTTCAGTCGCTCCGCAGACGTCATCTTTATCACTGGTCTCACTGGTTGCTGATGTATGCGATTGCGTACGGAGGCATTTTCACCTACGTCCATAGGTCACTGCTCTTGTTGGAGGAGACTACACCCTTTCCAGACTTGGTGTCCTCGACGGCACTAAATGAATCACTGTGTTCAGAGCAGTTTGTGTGCTGCTGCAGTTTAAGCCGTTCATCTGTGCAGTAACTCCACTCTTTCAGCCCGTCATCACATCTGCACCATCTGTACAAACAGCTGTACATTTTTCCAGAAGTCACAGTATTCCCTGATAAAGCCTCATGTTGTATGTAATATGTTGTAGAGCAGGAAAACTCTTTGCTTAGTCTGACATATCCAAGATAGCGTTCTCGACTCTCTCAGCCAGATGATCGGTACTATTACGTTAGAAGAAGAGAGGAACAGAGGAAGAGCTGTATTTTCTTAAATTAGAGAAACTTAGGACGGCTTTATCTGGTTCTGTTAAAGTATTTGGAAAGTTTAAAAAGCACTCTCAGTCATATGATACGAGTACTGTCCGTTAGATTGAACTCAGACTGCTGCTACAGCATTTATGAGGAGGAAGGTGGTGTGTGGGTTCAATGAGAGGAACCTGTTTTTCAAACATGACCGTATTAAAAATTGCATTTACGATGTGAGAATCCAGTCAAAGTTGAAGGAAAAAACTATTTTGCTATGAGCACAATCTCTTCCTGCTTTTCAATAAAGAAGACTCGCCTATTTCTGGTTAACTGTCAGCCAGAGATGCAGAGATCGTCTACAGGCAGGGATGCAGCAGGGCTCTGCTGTTGTTCCCTTTATGATGCTAAACATTTAAACAGGTTTTTCAAAGGAAAGGAAATGTATTGTCATTATACAACTGAAACTGCAAGGTCAGATTGAGGGCTGATCGGAGCCGCTGCGACGGAGCCACAACGTGTCTCTCATTCTAATATTCACACATGGAAACTGGAGAGCCTGGAGGAAACCCACGCAGACACGGGGAGATCATGCAAAGGTGCCAGACCGGGAATGCTCAACTACTAAAAGGCAGCGTAAACATTTTCCATCAATATTGAGAATTTTACTTTATCTTACAATGGTCAAGTTTCCCCCTTCAGGACAAGGTCAGTGACACGCCATCCATAGTGAATTAGGCTGGGGACTTTTGTTGGTTCAGCCAAACTGATCAATAAAACAGACTTGAATTCATTGTCGTTTTTGCTGAACAAGGAAACTTAATATTAAACATGAACTTTAACCTGTTTGCACTTGCACTCAGGAAGCTGGTGAAGGTATTGATAGATTTCTACAATGTTTTCAATTGCTTTTTCTTGACGACTGTTATCTCTGTGCAAGCACACAGCTCCAGTGTTGTGTCACCATGATCAGCACACCCTGCTGTCACTTTCAATTATCGTTGATTGAAAGAACATCGCGTGTGCAAGAAACTGAGGTGGTCAGTGCAGTGACACATTATATAAGAGCAGGGTAATTATTCAGTAACAATAACAATGCAATATACATCGTTAATGTCAATATATCAAAGGTCTATGACACAATATTGTGCAAAAGGTTTATAAAGATGTGACAGTAAGAATGCGTTTCACAAATGGGAATACTATTTGTTTATTTTTAAGTGACCTATCGTGACAACCTTTTTTGTAAATGGTAAATATTTATATAACACTCTACCATTGAGCTACTGTTGTAGGATTATAGTCAAGTTTCTGATTATATACTGTAATGCCACAGGTGCTAATGACGATCATTGTCATATGTAGGTTGAAACACAGTGATGAACTGAAACCGAACCATCTGTGTCGGAGGCTTTAAACTGAGTAAGGAACAGCCAGACTCTGCTGACAGTCCGACAAGAAGACACAGGGAGGTTCTGCAAACATCAGCGAGCTCTCTCCCGGGCAAAGATTTCAAGACGTGCCGGTCAAGCTCGGGCAACAATGAGACACAGTGGTCGGCCATGGAAACAGGCAGATGTGTGGCAGATGAAAAACATGTCACGTCCAAATGTCCAAATGAATAAATCACCAAGAACCTCAACTACACACAAAACATTAGAACTGGGGCGGAGAGGAGTGGCAACAGTGAAGCATGGTGGAGGTTCCTACATACAAACATACATCAAATGTATGTAACAAGGATGTCACTCACAGAAATTAGAATTCATATGTGTTAAGAATGTATTTTCACTTTGTGTGTTTTCTGTTTTCTGCCAATAAATGACTTTTACACCCTTTTTAACTGGTTTGTTAAACTTTCCCTTGAGAGCAAATCCTAATCTTATTTATCTGACATTTGTATCATGTCAGTTATAAATGTGCAGGGTGTGCTGACAGAATACTTCACATATGAATGCTGTGTTTAGTAAACGTGTGATGGCTTTTATTAAAAATGACCTTGGAATAAGCCTGTGCTATGTATTTAAGACAAGAGCTTTGCTTACAGAGGTCACTTTTTATGCTTGCCATGACTCTACAGCAGCGGATGTCACTCATTCTGACAAAGTGGACCTTTAAAGACTACCTTTAATGAGCTGTAACTGTGTATGCGGACAGGTTTTAACGTAGTAACTCACTTGGATGAAGGGGAACAGGAGACCCACAGCAAAGTTGGACAGCCAGTTCACAGTGCCAGCGATCATGAAAGCAGCCGGACGGTAGGACTGTTCAAACAGCTCGCCGGTCAGGATGAAGGGGATGCCGCCTGAAAGAGAGGCAGAGGAGAGAGAGAGAGAGTCACATTAAACCTTCACAGAGAGGAACAGAAACATAGAGCTTTCCTCTGAGCAACCACACAAGTACAAACAGGTCAGTTTATTGTGTATGGTTTTTCTGTAGTCCTATTAGACAGTAATGTCTGACACAATTCACTCACTCACCCACTACATTGTCTCCAAGAAGATTTGTCAATAATATGATGACGAGATATTCCATGGGCATGAGTTTCATTACAGTCATTAGAAAAGAAAACTGTGCAGTGTGCCCTGTGTACATTATTTAAAGAGTTATAAATAAATAAAACATATTCTGCGTATCTGTCTCCACGGATGAGTGCAGGATTTCTTTTGTTTTACTGTTCCGGTGATAACATTTCATAATGTTTGTGGACGTGATGTTGCCATGAAACCACTTCTCCTCAGAGGATAGAAAAAGGAAAAAAAAAAAGGTAGCACAACAACAGCTGATGTGTTAATGTTTCAGGACAGGATGTCATATTTATGCACCTTTCTGAACCCTCAGTTACAACTGATGATATCTATTTAGCTGTGACAAAACATGGAGTTAGAGACAGATATGATCTCTTTGACAATTGAGACCGGGACTCACTGACATAAGTATTTATATACATTTTAAAAAATAACACGTTTATCTTACAACAAGATAAAATGATGAAGAGACATAAAGAGAAAACTCCCCTGCAGCCTCATGCCTTTGATAAGATTATCATTATAATAAGTCATGTCTTATCTGCACTGTGTTGTCTGAATAAACTGTGGCTGGGCTGATATAGTATTGTAAAAAGTGTGGAGATAGTATTCAGTTACAGTGCATGTTGCAGAATTGCACACTTTGTGCTTCTAAGGATGCAGAGGTTGAATTCAAGCCTCACTGCAGGCTATCTTCGTCACATAATTGCTTCGGAGAAGACTGTTAATTAGCTCCAAACCATTTCAAGGAAGAAAACAAATGCTCACAACAACGCCAAGCATCATCTTAGATAAAATTGCCTCTGACAATAATGTTTGTCATCGTGTTGTTTGTACAGATGGCTCACAGTTCAGAAAGTATGATCGGCTACTTAAATATGATGAGACACCAGTCACCAGCCAAAAAGAGATGAATGGTCACTGATATGAAGCGCAGGTGCTCAGCTTCCCCTGAGGATACGTCCTCAGTTGGGAGAGTAAGTGTCAAAACGCTGTTAACATTTCTGAAAGGCTCTTCCACCGTGAAATGCCAAAGTAATAGCCCACATGCTATTTCCTCTTTTGTTCAGCAAACAGCAACACTGTACACTTTATGACATCATTAAAACCCTCCCTCTCCTCCTCTCTTAAAAGCCACTCTAATTGTGTTTCGGTAAATGTGCCGCTCACTCGAAGCAGATGCTCTCCATGTAACATTTGTGTGGAAGTGAATACGCATAGCATTTCAAATAATTCATGCCTTACAAAAGCTACCAATTGACCAACATGAATACACTCACTGTGACGCTGCACTTAGTGAGGAACCTCTGTCGCTCCCTATGAGGAAGTCTGAGTAATTACCAAAAGACTGAGACATGGAAAACACAGCTACCTGCAGCACACTAAAGGCTTAGCCAATGAAATGTGTGCCTGCTTATAGCTACAATACACAAGGAATATAAATGTGCTGCTTTGTGTTGCCGTTTGACAGCTTTGTTCCAAAATTCCAAAAACAAGCTAGTATCAAGTGAATTTAAAAAATAGTAGAGGACGAATGAAAATCCTCGTCTCTATGCTCGTCCTGGCAACAGTTCAAAAGTTGTAAATCATTTCTATTAAAATACAAGATCACTACAAGCAATACAAGGCTACCGTGTTGAGTGTCGTTGTCTGGGTGGCGGTGGCTCATTGGTAGAGCAACAAAGGTAAGGGTGTGGGTTCAATTCCCAGCTCCCCTAATCCACATGCTAATGTGTCTGGGTGTGAACTGGCACACTGTGAGCAATGGCTGTTTATTTACATAACACATATACTGTATTTATGTAATGTGGTTCTGTAGCTAACAATGGACAGCGGCCCAGATGAGTACAAAGGTCCTAAACAGTAAATTTCAGTATACGATAGTATTTTATAGAAGTAGGTGAACAAGCCGAACACATGTCCTGCTACACAATAATAGGATCATGGCTATAAAGGTTAACTGCTTACGCCACATTCCACATTATTATGCAAATGCTCTTGTTCTCTGATTTTCCTAAATAGTCGATGCAAATGACAGTCAGCATAGTTTTCAAGTCTTCAGCCGTTATTGTACAAACGTCCTAAATGATAACAGTATGTTTTTCAAATATGGAAAACTTGAAATGCACCGTTCCAAATGATGACACACAACAGCGTTTCAAAACATGTTATAGGTTGTAAAGAACTGAGAAAGTCAAGTTTCAAGTAAAAACACCTTAACAGGTCAAGTTACATTTTATAACATAGGATCATTGCGTCCATTGAACTTGAGTTTTTGCAGAGTTTCTGCTTGAATGTCTTTGCAGGACGTCAGAATAGTCTCCCGGAGCTGCTGTTTGGATGTGAACTGCCTCCCACCCTCATAGATCTTTTGCTTGAGGATGCTCCAAAGGTTCTCAATAGGGTTGCGGTCAGAGGAGGATGGGGGGCCACACCATGAGTTTCTCTCCTCTTATGCCCATTGCAGCCAATGATGCGGAGGTATTCCTTGCAGCATGAGGTGGTGCATTGTCATGCATGAAGATGATGTTGTTACAGAAAGCATGGCTCTTCTTTTTGTACCATGGAAGAAAGTGGTCAGTCAGATACTCCACACACATTTAAGAGGTCATTTTCACACCTTCAGGGTTTGACCAGCTCTCTCCGCATGATTCCAGCCCAAACCAGGACTCCGCCACCTTCTTGTTGTGGTCTTCCACCAACCATCCACTACTCCATCGATCTGGACCATCCAGGGTTGCACGGCACTCATCAGTGAACAAGACTGTTTGGAAATGAGTCTTCACGCGTTTCTGGGCCCACTGCAGCTGTATGTGAGCATTGGTTAGACGTGGTCGAATGGAAGGTTTAGGCTTAACAAACTCAAGACGTGCATGGAAGGTCTTTTAATAAAGTAACACTTAAGTACACTTGGTGGGAAAAAAGCCTGTATATATCAGCATCGGAAACTAAGTGTTGGACAATATCGAATATATCGGATTTATAAGGTATCATAGGCTTTTAGCAGTGTAGAGTTTATGAGGTGAGGCTCCGGTCAAGTGGCTAAAATCTCTTTTGTCTGTGTTTTCAGTGAGACTGAGCTTCCATGTTTTACGGCTGGTTCCCCTTGACGGCACTGCAGCGCTGTCTATGTGTAAGTTTCTCATGCAAGCGCACGTCTACCTCTAACAAGCTGAAATATCACTTTAAAGTGGATGTCTGCAGACAGCTGACTGCCTCAGTGGCCATTCTAGGGAGTTCATCTCAAACAAAGTTGGACATTGAAATGTTTTGCTCCATCAAAACAAATGAATGCTGTGTTAAAGCAGCCTTCACAAGTCCACAGATGAAACCTTTACTATCCATATAACGACACTACATAATGCGGCTCTCATTAAACACTGGAGCTACATCTGCTGCCACACTCTGCATGCACGGAGAATATCAATTGCAACTGCAACGCATGAGCACAACTGGGCTTCTGCCTTCTGACAAGTGCCTCAGGTTTAGAAATCTAATGGTCTATCAGGGTGTTTTCAGCTTTTCAAATTAAAGGACTCATTTAGCGTACTAGTAACACAGCATGTTCAATGTCAAACCAAATTCATCTTTTTAGTCTTTCATGGCCATTTCAGTCGGCTGGAGTACACTAATGTACTGTATAGTGTTTGGCCAGCGTGTGTCCATGGAGGGAAACTATGATGCAGGTTTCCCTTCCGGCCAAAGACCATAGCAGCTCACTGATGAGTGTATATTCAATCTGACGAATGAAATAAAAACCTGCTTTGTAACAAAACGCCATATTGGACCAATATCATGTCCTCCAGATGTTGCAGTTTTCTCTTAAAGGTGACATAGAATGCTTGTATCACACATATATGTTAGTTATGGAGGTCTACTTACATATATGATCTTGTTTTCATGGTTAAAAACCTCCTAATCGCTGCAGACGAGCCGATCAAAATATCTCCTCACTGACGCTCTCGTCAGCCGCGCTGTTTCAGACCAAAACCACACCCCTAGAATGTGGACTGTGTTGTGATTGTAATTCTCAGATACACAGCTCCCCCTCTGGCACGGTGGGTGCTCTGCATCTCAGCAGCTACAACGAGAGTAGTTCTTCTTCTTCTGCGGTTGAATGTACGCAACCGGATGTGCCCGCACCAGGAGGCGCTACGGTGGTCAGAGGAGTGGTGAGGATTTTTGATGACGACATCAAATTAAGGAAGTGCCGATCCGCTTCGCAGAGCCCAGGAAAACAATACAACACTATTTTCTCAGCAGTGGCTGAACTGTTTGTTCTGAAGCTTTAGGGTTTCATAAACGAGGTCATGACGCAGATACACACACAAACGCGGCGTTAATTGGAGCTTCCGGTCTATGTGGGCTTTAATATGTGAATATTCACTGTAAGGTTGTTTCTACTGCATCATGTTGTGTATTAGAGATTCATTTCCACCAACATTAAGTCAACTTGTCTCATGCAGACACAGAAGCCCATGACGGAAGAATAATCGGAGCATGCCAAGAAAGCTGTGTTTTGCTGCTTCACTTTTCTCTAAATATAAAGTGGTTCTTTCTCCTTTGGTGTTGCATTTGTGACAAGAATGAATGTCCTGCCTTCTGTTTCAGCTTGACCTCCTGAGACACCACATTTTCAGGTGGATGGCCACACACACACACACACTACTAGTGTCAGAGCCTTGATCTGTTGTGACCCTGATGTCAGCACAGCGGTGAGAGAGCAGAGCATCATCAGAGGCCATTTTTCTCTCTCACACTTTCTCCTGACATCATTTGTACAGTATACTTTGTTAATGGCAGCAGCCAATATTATAAACTGTGTTTTCAACACCATATAAAGTTCTCCTAACTTTTGCTTTTATGAGCTGTAAATAATTCACATTTGTTTCATTAAACTGGAATGTTTCCTATTAGCTAGTGCCCTTGTAGTAGTGACTCATTACTTCACTCCACTGCTGAATATTGTATTTGCAATATACAGCACAGACACTCTAAATAAACACACATTACATAAGAAGAAAATAATGTCACACATAGAAGCATTCACACATGAGGGCTTTTTTTTAATGCAACACGACATATTATTGTTAATATCTGCAAGCACATTGCAGTTATGATGACAGTTTTCACCTTTTTCACTTGCAATGGTTCATTCCACACGGAAGTATGGCTTTAACGTTTAATGACCTCATCGCAAGAGGATCAGAAATGGCTCACGCATCGTTGTGTTGGACCAATATTTAATGTATTAATCTCTCAGACTTGCAAAATTGATTGAAAAACAAACTCAAAGCGATCCCATAAGTCAATAGTAACAATTATGCCGTAAATTAACCAACCTCCAATGAATCAAAACATGAAAAATAATCGCATAGACATTAATAATTGAATGAAGTGTATACTCTCTTGTGTCGTCTGAAACACAAGCTTGTAAAGCTCCTAAAATGCTCAGGTGCAGTGGATCACTCATCTTTGTATTGTAAATCTATGCAAAGATTGGCTATCACTGCCTCACATAGCTTTTCCACTGGAGGGGTTGATAACACACAAGGCAGATGCTTGATGTTTGATGGTGCTGTAAAGATTAAGGTCTCATTTAAAGATGTTTATAACCCTCCAGAAGATGGCCTTGACTGAATCATTAGGGTTGTTAAAACAACAGTTCCAGAGAGTCCAGGGATTATAATCACTGCCAGTGAATCATGGACACAAGCATGACTAACAGCACAGCTTTGATCTTCAGATCCTGCTTGAATTAATTAACTAAGTAAGAGGAGCAGCTAAGAAAAATGGGCTTGATCGATGCATGAAGAACTCTTCTCGTGGAAGAAAGAGAAAAAGAGATGTTTCTACTGTAGATAATCAGGAGGAGCTTTTGTGTTTAAGAAGCTCATATTAAATATATGCTCATACTTCGATATCAGTAAATAAGACCACAGCTGAAATGGTGCATTCCATTTGTAGTCGGTACGTTCTTGAACTTTGATTTAAACCTCATGAACCCCAACATGGGATTCCAGGATGGCTGCCACCTTACAAACACTGCTACTTTTACCATTTTTTCGAACTTCTGTGTTAATATTTACTGTCTTATACAAAAACCCATCACAAACGCCAAGGTCAAATTTAAAGTTCAGTTACGGTAAGGGCAATGTTGCATGAGGAAGGCGGAGAAAAGTTAGAGGAAACAGTTTGGAGGAGTTTGTAGCCACAAAGCAAAGTGTCCCTCACTATAAATGATTGTAGAGGTCAGAGGTGACAGCAGCAGACATGGGTATCGCAGAACTTGAATCAGTTCTTTCAGATCTTTGCAATCTGTAAAAATAAGGATCATCGTTGCACATTAACAACAGTCAGTAAATTATTCAAATAAAAAAAATGAGGGTTGAATAATCCTTGAATGCTTGAATAATCCACTCGTATCATCCTCCAATCACAAGGTGTTTCATTTAAATAACACTCCTCCCTCATTTATTGCAACACCAATGCTGCCTCACACCGCTGCTGCTGCTGATTTTCAAGCCTCCTCCTTTTTAGATGGTTTGGTAAAAAGCTTTGTATTTATATAGCGCTTTTCTAGTCTTGATGTCTCAAAGCGCTTTAGATAAAAGCGTCTGCTAAATAGGGCTGGGCGATATATCGCCATATAAGATGTATCGGTATATTTTTAAATGCGATATGGAATTAGACCATATTGCATATATCGATATATAGTTCAAATTCACGCTGTGATCCTTGCTCCAGGCAAGCCCTACGAATCTTTTTCACCACTTAAAGTGTGTGAAACTGCGCGCTGCAGAAGCCACAGGCGCAAGCCGTCCACAACCTAACAAAGCTCCAGCCCCAAAACAAATCTAACTGCAAGCTTCGTTTTCCCGCAGCGCGCCGTATGAGAAGGAAAGCGACAAGTGGTGTGCAATAACAAAAGCGGTGTCCTTTCACATTGCCAAAGACATGGTCCCTGTTGCAACAGTGGAACAGGACAGGTTCAAAAAGCTTATAGTTGTCAAACTAAACAATGTTGATATTGCACTTTTCTCATATAAATATATTTATTTCAGAAAAAGATTGGCCTATTTTAGGTTATAGGCTTTTTTTGTTTAAGATATTTTTTTATTCAAACGTGTACCTTACAGAGCTTTGATTTTTTTTTTTTAAAGGCACTCCTGTTGTTATACAGTGTTTATGTTTACATTTTATTGTTATTTGAGTAGTGAGTTTTTTAATAAAACTGCTCATATTTGGCTTTGACATTTCATTTCACAGCTCTCACTTTGCGGAAAAAATATCGGGATAAATATCGTATATCGGTATTCAACCTAAATATATCGGGATAGGACTTTTGGTGCATATCGCCATGCCCTACTGCTAAATGACTGACCCCCCCACCCATCCACAGAATAGGGACAAGATAAAAATAAAAAAAATTTATTCAAGTCTTGTTGAGTTTCCTCTTGTATGGGGGGTCCTGTATACTTCTTGGCCAATCCAGGGAGCAATCCATGTCTAACTGCATTTCTATTTGTCGCAATAAATGGTTTAATTATGACGAGTGTGTCCCTGACTGAGTTGAGTGTCAGTCATTAACATCCCTAATAACGTTTTTTCCTAATTACTGAGATCATTTGTGCTTTTGAAATTAATTGGCAGGAAAAGTCTACAGCCCCCAAATTGCTTTTGCTTAATGAGGGTTAGACGCGTTCGCACTGCAACTCTCCCGACTCATGCATGTGGAAAACATTGTAATTACAGACTTATTCACACAATGCTGCTTTCAAATTCAGTGATGCCTCCATTTTCTGAGATCCCATACACACTTGGTGGGTTTTGTTGTTGTTGTTGTTGCTCATGTTATTGGCAACCCATGGCCAAGCTGTTATTATTCCACAGGGCACAGGTCATGACATACAAAAAATACTAATTTGTGACCACGGTATAGGTATAATGTGCAGATGAGCAATTTTGCACAACAGCACCCATGCTGTCGAGTAAACAAAGCTGCAGGAATGAACAAAGATAGTTTAAGTTTATAGAGAGACCATATCACTCCAGTGTTAGCTTCTCTACACTGGCTCCCCGTACAGTTTAGAATTAAATATAAAATCCTCCTCCTCACATACAAGGCACTTAATGACACTTAATGCCACTTAAAAGTCTTACCTTATCACCCCAACAGATCACATAGGTCCCAAAATACAGGCTTACATGTGGTTCCCAGAGTCTGTAAGAGCAGAATGGGAGGCAGAGCCTTCAGTTACCAGGCTCCTCCTCTCCTGTGGAACCAGCTTCCAGTGATAGATCAGGAGGCGGAGCCTCTCTCTGTATTTAAAGTTAGACTTAAAACCTTCCTTTTTGATAAAGCTTATAGTTAGAGCTGGTTCAGGGAAACCTGGACCCTTTCTTAGTTAGGCTGCTCCTGTCCTCTCTCTCTCTGTCCTCATCTTGCAGGCTGCAGGATCCAGATCCAGTTTTGAGTTATTGTTATCATCATTTATATCATATCATCAGCAGTATTATTATGCTATAATTAAAGTTGACATTGGTATATATCTGCTGCTGCTCGTATGAAGACATTGTAGTTCTATAAACATGTCACTAATCCCATTTTTCCTTTCACCCCAACCGGTCTAGGCAGATAAATCTCTCTTGTAGGTGCTGTATTGAAAACCTGTTAAAGAAGTTGAAACTACAGCTAGGGTTCTTCTTTAGGAGCAAATCATGTCTTACTTTCAACACTAGGAAAAGGCTTGTAGCTGCCACTTCCTTACCAATTACTGGCTACGTTGACATTGTTTATATGGGTGCCACTGCCGGCTCTCTACAGATGCTGGACGCCGTCTACCACAGAGCTCTAAGATTCATAACTGGCTGTAGACACCTCACCCGCCACTGCACTCTGTATTCTCTGGTCAATTAGTCATCGTTACCCACACGTACTGTAGACCTTTACATGGGTACAACTTCATCTATAAATCAATCCTTAGACTGCTGTCCTCATATACCTCCTCCTACGCCTTTATTACCTTCAGTGTTCCTTCAGAGCTTGGCAAAAAGGCATTTCCTTACTCTGCCCTTTCAACCTGAAACACTTTACAACATGATCTGCAGTTGTCCAGTTTGATTCTATGGGGACACTTGAAAAATCTTTGGATATTTGTTCCTTTCATTAGCATTTTAATCTGCTCCGCTTGGCACTTTTTACTGTACTTGTGTCCATAACTAATCAATTCAATTCAATTTTATTTGTACAGCTCCAAATCACAACATACATTATCCCAAGGCACCAGACTCCAACATGTGTTCAACATTAATCTGTATGTTTGTCTGAAACAGGTTATTGTGTCTCAATGAGACTACCTCTATAAATAAAGGTAAAAAAAGAAAAGAAAAGAAAAATAGATTTCCAACTCAGAGACCTCACCAACCCTGAGATGAGATTCCAAGATGGCTGCCACCAACCGCTACTTTAACTGTTAATAGCACTTCTGCTTCATCGTACACATAACAATGGCTCGGCTGACATTTCACATTTCTGACTTCTCCACTGGGACTCCGGGAACCGGGGCTGAAGTCGCTCCCAGTTCCGATTATCGATGTAAATGGAACGCAGCACTGGTTCCACCTGAGAGACACAGTCTGCTAGTGGATTAACATCGATGGCTCTTTTCACTCCTCTTTCAAACCATCCATCTTTCCTGACCAGAATGCCAACATTCTCATCAACAAGATCCTTTGCCCTTCAGATGTAAGTGGACAGCTGAGTCCTGTCCAGATGAGCTGGCTCTTCAGTGCTGTCATGCATTTATGCAGTGGTTGTTCGTTTTTTCCCAATGTAAAGTTCATGATACTCATTAAATTTCCCTGCATACACCACATAGCTCTGTTTTTGAGTTCTACCCTTTGGGTGAAGACGTTTCTGTCTTAAAATGTTGCACCAATGTTCTGTTTGTTGAAAATCCTCCTTTCTGATGTTCTTCTTCTGGAGGTTTGGATGAAGGCTCAGGCTTTTAGTGACACTAAATTTCTGTCAGGAGAGTACAATCATTGCTATTTTATATTTTTATTTCTTGCTATATATTTTCTTTGTTATGTGTTTCCCTTATTGGGGAATGATTAATCCAGTTCATTTCGGGGGGTTTGGAATAATTATATAGTAATTGTGTATTTTTCTTATATTTTGGGATTTAACTGGTATTTGTTTTCACTGAATTATTTGTTTCCTTTGTTACAGTAGCGCTGCTACACCAAAACAACCACAGGAAGAGACAGAATGAACAAAGCCAGGGCGACTAAAGAAAGAAAACCATATTGGTGTTTTAAGATTTTCCCATTCTGGGACTTGTTTTCAAAAAATAATTCCAATACGATAAAAAACTTCACCAAGACTCATATTCATGTGGACAGTGAAAGTGAAGCTAATTTTTAAAGAAGTGCAGTGTCCTCAGAACATCCTGCCAGCTCCAAGTTTATCGAGAAAGATTTATGACAGACCTTCACTGCAGAGGAACCTATTGGAACGTAAGACCCTGGCCTTTGGTGGGGAGGTAAGAAGTACACTCTCAGCTCTCCACCACATTTATACACTCAGGCATCCTCAGCTTCAAATTACAGAGAAGGATCCTTATCAATATGTATCAGTATATCAACACGCAGTATTGATATGAGTACCATTATTGATAAAATCCTAACGATACCCATCATTCTCTTAAGTCTAACCGGTTTAGGCCTAATCCATTTCAGGGATGTTGTCCCATCTACAATGGGACATGATGCAATTTCAAGTTTATAAGTGTGTATCTTCAATTTGACGTTACAATTGATTTAAATCAGTTCCATATTTCCCATTCTTTAGACACTTGTTGGAGGTGTTAGCTGTTTTGGGACCCGTCAGTATCAGTCATGTCCGTCCTCAACAGTGTCTCAATCCTCCAACAGTGCAGTAACAGGCGTCATAGTTGATCTCAGCCAGTCTGTGAAAACATTCACAGTGAGTGAGCTCACATGTCTCTGTATTGTTCTGCCTGTAGTTGAAATAAAACCTTCTAATATGTATTGAATGGAAACTGTGGCTGAACCCCAGTATGCTGCTGTTCTTCATGTCTCAACTTGGTCTTGGTTTTGACTTGATCTGTCTTGGTCTTGGTCTTGTCTTGGTCTCGATACCCTCTGGTCTTGGTCTTGTCTTGGTCTCGGTTTAGGCGATCTTGACTACAAGTCTACGTACATACAGTAGAACAAGACTGGAATATTAAACAGTAGCAATTTCATGTCAGCGATAAGATAAACAACAACACATTAACCAAATGAAGCAGTAAAAGATGATTAAAGCCTCCACACACACACACAAACACACACACACACACACACACACATGTGCAAATCAAGTCAGGTATGCAGAGATCATTTCTCTGTCACAAACTTAGAGTCCATCAGCCTTCACCTCTTCCTTCATTTCTCGCCCTCATCTAATTAAATCTTGCTCTTATATTGTCTGCCACACATCATTAGCTTTCACCTTGGCCAGATTTCACAGCCCAGAGAGTCTCCGCTCATCACTTCTGTCCCTCGTATATTTCGCTTGTGGCTCCTAAAAGCAGCAGATGCCACTCTTCTCAGGAAGAGTTCCCATTTCGCCCTGTAACTCTCATTACCCGCTAACTGGCTCCATACTGTGTGGCTGACCAATATGTGTTTATTTCCACATTCCCAGGTGAAAGGTGATCCATCTTTTTCAGTGGTTTTCTGTCTTGTTATGTTATGGGCTGTTTGGAAACAACCCTCTGTCATTGTCCTCGCTATGGTGGAGTTGATTCACCACCTGATGACACCAGAGGGGAGATGCATACAAAGCACACACCCTACAGTATCTTGTATCGTATAATTATGAATTTTGATTCATTTTCTAACACTTTATCATCCACATTGAAGCCAGTGTATAAAGCAAACCCCAGCTGACATAAGGTGAAAGGTCGGGGTATAACGTGGACGAGTCCATCAGTCCACTCTCACATTCATACTCACAGTCAATTTTCTTTCGCCTTCACCCTCTCCAGCAGACGCTATGCATATTTAATTTTGGCAGAGACTGGGACCTAGATGTGTCAATTTAATCAATTTGCAATTTCCAATGGGGATTGGGTACTTTACTCAGGGTTACCCCCAGTTCTTGACCTGGTAAACTGGCAACTCGCTGCCACGGTGACAAAGTGTCCAGTCAACCTCTGCGTATGTCTGGAATGTGGGACCGGAGAACCCGACGTAAACTCACGCAGACACAGGAAAGTGAGATTTAAGCCGGCGACCTTCTGTGCTGTAAGGCAAAAGTGCTATAGCCGCTACTCCACCATGTGAACCTTTATTCACTTATAGTGTAAAATAGCATTTCATAGCAATGACGACATCATGACACTACAGTTTTGCCATGTCCTGCCCTTGCCCTGTTGTCCCTGCTGTGGGGGGAAAAGTATTCATTGTTCAGGGCAAATTGACAGCGAGCGACAATCATTTCCTTTTGAAATAACACATTTGAATAATGTGCATATAGTAATTGCTCCAGTTGCTTTTCAGTATTCAATTTTCATATTCAGCTCACCTCTCACCCTCGAGCATACAAAGAGTGTCATTTGCATATTTGCATATTATCTCACAGATAAAATCCAGAAACAGCAGGTGGGCTTATTTGTTTGGCAAACCTGCCCCTGCACTGGGGGAAAGACGTGAAGGAAAACCATAGAGACTCTTCATTTTGATCTTGGAAGAAAATGAATGTGTCCCGTACCTTGGCCTCAACTGGCGCAGCAGGACTGAAGGTTACGAGTGGAGGCCACAGTTAATAGTTTCTTACAATTCACTGGCTCCTTTAGCTCCGAAAGTACAAAGGACATAGTTGCAATTAGTACCAGTCTGAGGAATCTTTTATTTCTTTTTTTCCTTTTAAATGGAGCAACTAGCAAAGATGAGTTTTCTCATAGCCTCTGACAGGCAAGACAAAATAAACAACATTTCTTAGGATCATTTTCTTACCTTTTTTTTCCTCTTCATTTAAAAAAAAATGTAATTTAGGAAAATATTGGCTCCCAGGGGTAATTTGAAAACACCGCTCATCACCACAGCAACAGGCCAGAAGTATATTGACCTGCCAAAGCTTCGAGATGCAGAAATTGTGAGGGATTCATCTTTTTCTACATAGCTGAGCAATAACTGAGCAGCATTTCTGAGGCTTTAAAGCGCAGCCTGGATGAGATGGCACAGAGGTCTCTTTCTGCCTCGCTTAATAGAGTGCGATAAAAAGAAATCATAGCACTTCGTTTATGGATCTTTCCAGTAAGACAAGATCTAAGTTGATGATTAGTTTTTGCAAAGTATCAGATGCTGTAGGTCAGGTCAGTGCAAACGCTCTCATTGGTCATCTGCTGGAACTTTTATGGTGAGGGAAACCTGAAGGAGTATTGATGAAGGAGAGTATTACTGTGCTGCCAAAGTCACATTTTAAAGTAGTTTATCTCATAAATGATCATTAATTATTGCAGAAAATGAAATAATCAGAAAAAAATAAAGACAGTTGAAAATTATAATCAAGTGGCAAAGGCTGAGAGAGAAACATCATCTCTCTCTCTGTCCCACTTTGTTTCATGTTTCTCTGCCAAGAATGTTGAGGTCGACCATATTTTTCTGAAAATACACGTAAATAGTTGAAAATTAAAATCCCCAACAACACACTACAGCCTGCCAAACTCAGCAGTGAGATGATGACAGTCAATAACTCGAAAGACTTTTTCTACCACATCTCCATAACACTGCCTGTGAGCTCTCGCACTCCCACCTTCTGAATACAAATGAATAACAACATGCTCTCTACGATCACTAACACAAACGTACAACTTATTCAATATGAAACAGAACTCACCTCACTCAGAGTAAAATGATTACCAAAACTCGTATTTTTCTGTCTTATTAAATGTGATCTTTGCTTCTTTCTGTAATTTCCATCCGTCGTTTTTGTACCTTGTCTTTGTATTCACTCACTCACAAATATGTTTTGCACAATAAAGAAAATCTAATGAAAAATAAATCAAAATAAAAGTGCATGTAGAGCAAAAATAAATAAATAAAATACAATTGTGATTGTGCATGCACTCTCTCTGCCCCATATTATTGTATTATGTAGTCGTATTAAATGTGTGCTGTTATAGTTGGTCACTGTTTTTTCTGTTTATTCAGGAATATGAATATATATATATATATGAATTTGTGGAATGAGAAATAAAGACATGGAAATACATTACTTAAAGGTCCAGTGTGAAAAATGTAGGTGAATTTATTTACCAAAACTGAAGATGAAATCATCATCACCATCACATCTGACATTGAAAGATGCACACAGAAATATTTCCACCCATCACACTGTAGATGCTATTGGGATATAATGTGTTTCATCATGATGTGCATGGCCTGGGAAAGGTGTTACAAAAACCCAGAGTGAGAAACATCAGTATTTCACCCAGAATGTTGTGAGAAAACTGGTTCATTTCCAGTACTGCTGTACTTTACCTCTTGCACTGTCTCTGACTCCAGCAAACAACAAAAGAAACAGTAATATTCTTTCTTGGTTTGACGGACACTGCACCACATGTCATCAACTCCCTCCCACCTGAACAGGCTCAAAATGGTTGCCTTATAAATGTTATGCCCCTCCCACTGGGCGTTGCACAAAATAATAGTCTCTAATTAGCCACCTCAGTCAGGTGGTCACTTTCCCGCCAGGAGCCCTCTTTATCCGCCCAGATAGCTACGCCCCTGTTTGGCCGAGAGCAGCGGGGGAAACGTCAGCGTCTCTGGTGAGTGTGCCTGCAAGTGTGGTGAATGTGTGTGTGTGTGTGGGGGGGGGTGGGCGGGTCGCTAACGAGTGTGCACCCTCGCTATGGAGCTGTGGGGAATTGATTATGGTTGTATTTGTGTCGGGTGCAGAGAAGCAGAACGGGACGGGGAAATGTTTGGCATGTTGCGTATGTGGGTGGCGTGTGTTTCATTTTTTTTATTTTTTATTTATATTTCAGTTGGTGACATAAAAAAATAAACTGAGAAAAATGGGAACGACTTCGTTAAGCTAAAATAATGTCTCACCTCAAGGGTAAATAAAAAAAAACTTTATTAATTTAACTCTGTTTATTTTATTTAGAGGAAAACTTAACTTTTTTGGAGGCGGGGCTGTTATAGGTCACATTACACAACCATGGCAGGAAACAATGTTGTTCACCTCTACAGACGTATATTCCAGACCAGACAACGTTAAAATACCCTGGTGCAAATAGGCCGAGTAAAGTCAGCTAAGGACAAATTTATTCCCACTAAGATAATGTTGCTCTCTCATCATCCTCCTCTTCTTCACATGAGCTTCAGGCACTGAAGATTAAGACGGAGCAAAAGACAAGGTGACTCTAATTATTATTTTTAATAATAATTAACATGGTGCTAGACAACACATAAATCAGACAATATGTCAGACAACTCTTCTCATCTCTGGCTGTTTTGACAGATGGTGGATGGTGGATAGCCAAAACAGTCAGAGACAGGCTAACATGCTAACAGATCCTCACAGATCCAGAGAATCACTGCTATGAAACATGCTCACAGTGAGCAGAAGATGCTAATGCTAACGTGACACTTAACCTTCTATTGACAACAGCGCTATATTTAGCTGGTAGACTCCAGAGTAAAATGTTTGTCACAAAGCTAGGTTCCATCCCCTGCAGGTCTGGAATAATGTCCTCTACACCTATTTCCAAACTAATAAAAAGCACACAGGGCATAGTAAGGCTCAAATACTGTATATCAGTCGATCTCTGTGCTAACTCTTAAGGGAAGTAGCTATTGGCGGTCCTGAATGTCGCTAGAAGTTGCTAAAGGAATTAATCACCAAATTTACATGTGTAATTGTAATGAACACTGTAGGAGAGAGGAATAAGGTTGTTCAACTTTATCTCTGGCCTTGGGACCAGCAAAAGTGACCCCAAAAAGACATTCAGGTTTCAATTCTGGAAGGTTTACGAAAGGGAGAACATGGAGGAAGTGAAACACAAGTAAAGACAAGGTTTCTACAACAGACTCCAGGAGAGAACAATGACATCACATGAGCTGCAGATCAATTTCCTTTGAATGCCATTGTTTTTGCTTTTGTGAGTGAGTCACTCAGCGTCCCCATATTTGAATGGCCATGTACAGCTTATGCATACATTCAGCCCCCAGTGTTTTAAAAGGTATCAGTGAGTCAAACAACCCCACTTCAAGAACTCAAACTAACCCTTTAACATGGGATGGGTATAAGGCAAGGCAGCTTCTCATTTAAAGAAATAAAACCATGTAAATGACGTGAATATTCAACAGAGACGGCACAAAGGCTGACGACTGAATCCAAGTTAAAGAGCCGCAGGACCATAAAGCACGATGGAGCTGCTCCACGTAGCAAGCTGTGATAATGGTTGTTTCCACTGATTACCAGAGAATTCCACTCCCGTTAGTACACCTGAAATTTGATATATATATATATGAAAATGTCAAATTTACAAACCAACACATTTCAAAGGGACCCCACGCAAAAGGACAAACCTTCCACATGTCCAAACTAAAAACTCTATAAAATTAGCTTCTTGTGTTTTAACTGTTCAGACATAATGTACTGTATACATATTTGTAATATGTAACACATTTATACTATATAATGTATACACTGAGTCCGTTATTAAATATTCTTCCGTTACCCTGTCTATTAGATTAGAAGGCTAAATACCAGGTCGTTAAGTTAAACAATGCAGATCGTTCACCCCTCTGACACGGTGTCCAAGTGTGAAAGAAGGTCACTAGGGTCACCTGAGAGACAGGGTCTGCTCAGGTCAGCATTGTAGGTGGCTGAGAGTTTGACGGGTGGACAGCACGACAAGCCGCTGGTGTGTTTTAAGTCCACTTGGAGCCGAAATCTGCGGCTAGCAGCTGACAACGCTTGTCACGTGACTCATTTGGCTGCATTTGATTGGCAAGATGTTGTCAGCCATAGCCAACAGGGAGCGAAATAGACTGTGCATGTAATTAAAGAAAAGACCGCCACTTAGCCAAATGGAACGGCGTAAAAGTACGGTTCTCTCTTTAAATATATACTCAAGTAAAAGTAAATGTATTTTCCAATAAAACTACTTCTAAATGCGAAGTAGCTTTCCAAAAAGTTACTCAAGTATTCGTAACAGAGTAAATGTCGCACGTGACTACCCAACAAGTTGGGTCCAGATATACCGTACGGTCTCATGATCTATACATTGGATGCTGAAATCACTGAAACATAATATGCAGCTTAAAAGTTTATGCTTCAGTAACTGAAGTGAAACTGAACGCACTGTGAGTGTCATCATACTGTTTAGATGCTTAATTAAAGTGGCTTGATTCAAAACTGTCATTCGTCATAGACTGTGGCAGAACCCTGGGGAAAAGCTGGGGAATGTTCTGAACCACTCAGCACATCAGTGCTTCAGAGTAGGTCTCAGTGTCCCACATGTGAAAAGTGACAACCGGCTGATGTGAATGCCTCTTAGCGTATCAGCAGAACAGATGGAACAGCTATCTGAGGACTACAAGGAATATATGTCTCCCCTCCTCTTCATTTTTGGCAGATTAATATGTTCTTTATTGACATGGTTATGTCAATGTGGTCAATGTGGGTATTCTAATGTTTACACAAATCAAATTGGCTGACATCTCACTGTTGTTACAGGGTGAACCAACAGAACCCTAATGTGATGCTGTTCTATCTGGTCTTGTTAGTTTCTTATATAATCCAGTATGTGTTGTGGGTTTTTCATGAGGTTTGTGAAACAGTGCGAGAAAAGATGATTTGACAAGGAGGGGGAAATCTGACACACTCCACAGTGAAGACACCAATATCCAGTTAATGAGACGACAGTGTGAGTCTGCAGAAGGAGGAGGAGGAAAAAAGTGAGTTAAAATCAAAACTTGTTTGGAGTTCTGTGTTAGCAACTGAGTTTATAGTGTGTGTGTGGGGGGGAGTCTAAATGTCAGCTTTTAAAACACAACAGAAAACACAAAGCCGAGGTACAATTCTGCAGCAGTAATGGATGAATGAACCATTTCTCTTCTCTAATACCAAAGATTACATAAACCAGGGGTGTCAAACTCATTTTTCTTCAGGGGCCACATACAGCACAATTTGATTTCAAGAGGGCCGGACCAGCAAAAATAGTAAAATAATAGCATAATAACCTATGAACAACAAGAACTCCTTGCTTTTTTTCTCCTTTGATTTACATTTAATGAACGATATTTTTACAAAACATGAAATTTCTTGAGAAATATAAGTGCATTTTCAACAATATCGTGCCCAAATGTACTATTTACACAGCACTCAGGATCTTAGATTGTAATCGTAGTGTGAAATTTTAACAAATTCATCCTTTGGGCCGGATTGGACCCTGCGGCGGGCCGGTTCTGGCCCCCGGGCCGTATGTTTGACACCCCTGACATAAACTGATCTTACATAAACATGACAAAATTCATCCAAAGATGACGCTGCGATAAACACAACTGAACTTGTTCATGTTGAATTTAAATTTGCCGCCAAAGCCGTAATCTGGATCATTTCTGTATGAAACTATGAAACTTGCATACGCACACAGAAGTACAAAGTTACAGATAAACCCATGCGGATGAAAACATAACCTCCTTGGCAGAGGTAATAATATATGAATTATTACATGTACTACTTGTACAGAAAAGTACAACTTCGTAGTAATAGGCCTGAATTTCCTGGCTAAAAAAATTTGCACCAGTCAAAACATAAACCATGTGTCAAAACATGGCAATTAGCAATAATCTATTGGTCATGGCTCTGCAGATCTGAAGTCTGCCTTCTAGTGACCCCTGGCCAGATGGTGGCATATCCACAAATTGAGTAAAAGTGGCATTATGCAATATTATGGTCTAAAGCATGAAAGTGTGTGGACACCAGTTGGAGCCTCCAGCAGGAACAGGGCTTAGGAAATCGGCACGCGGATGCTCCTCACTTGCTCTGGTGATTGGCAGATGAGTGGATTTCCTTCAGCAGTTGGCAGCTCCACTTGTCAGTCATCTGACTGAAACCATCTCACACACTGCTGTGAAGCCATGTCTCACCTACTGCTCCAGCAGGAGCCCATGCCAATTAAAAGTCGTGCATATGGTGCGTGTCAAAAACACAGTTTGCAAGCATGGAAACGTGAAAGTGAAATGTGAGAATGAAGGGTATTAGGTGCAACAGGACAAGTGGGAGTGACCAACGAATCGGTAATAGGACACTAAATTGCACTGCTGCAGTGAAAACATGTCAGCAGTGATTTGTATATCACTGCAATTTAGTGATTCTTCGCTCACTACCTGCAGTATGTTTAAAATATCAATACCTCTCAGAGGCTAGCCTCATTTTATGTTAGTTATAAAGGATTTTAGAAAGAAAGTGTCAGTATTTGAACACAAAATAATTGTAAATAAATATAGAATAAATAAAGAGTGATCTCTTTACAGTCACCTTTCAAGCCTAAACATTTTGCCTGGCGTATCACTTAGACCAGGTGTGTCAAACTGGTGGCCTGTGGGCCCACAACAGAGCTCAGCTCAGCTCACCTCAGCTGAACTGTGAGATGAACGAATCCTGTTAGTGAGTGATGGAGTTCAGTTCATCCACTCACACGATCTGTTCTTTCGAACAGTGGACGGGGCTGTCTGGCAGGAGGAAAAGAGGGAGCCCAAAGAGAAGCTTTCATGGATGTTGTGAAGAAGGACATGAGGACAGTTGGTACGAGAAGAGGACACCAAGGAGACAATGGAGACAGGAGAAGCCAAAAAAGAGAAGATAATAGTAATTTACACTGAGATTATTTCGAAATGACAATGTTGCTAATACGTTATATTCATGTATGTATTTGACTATTGGGCCCTTTTTTTATTTGATCGAATTGTCCCCACTAACTACTCTGGTCTACAAAATTGCCTGATGGATGGCATGACTGTGGCCTGGGATGGAGTCAAATTCCTGGCCTGAATGATTTGAGTTTGCCCCTGGTATCATCCATCATCAGCTGACGGGTGTGACCACCTACGTTACAACTCTCAGGAGCAGAGGCCTTTCACAGAGCTCATCTAGCCTGAGGTCGTTCTCTTTCTCGTCACCGGACTGCTCCATATGCCTCTGAAGATAAATGTAACGCAGTGAAATAGGTGATGAGTGACTGAGACTGTGCATTAAAACAATTCACCCAGTGGGAAACATTTCACCATGTCACATTGAGACCTCTCATTTTGAAGCATTTGTGCTGTATGTGGGCTCATGCAGATACTGAGCTGTTGAACAGCTATAAATAGCAGGGAGTGGTTGTGGATGATAAATTATGCTTTGATGCTCACGTTGCCTCCACAACGAAAAAAAGTTCAGCAACGGCTCTATTTCCTGAGGAAAATGTCTTTTAATGTCCGCTCAGAGATGATGACCCTCTTTTATAGACGTTTTATTGAATCGGTTTTTATGTTCTGTATTGTTGCTTGGTATGGAAACCTGACCTTGGCCAATAGAAACAGGCGTGGTAACCTTGTTAAAGTGGCTGGTGAGGTTACAGGGAGGAGTCAAGTCTAGCTTCTTTGATTTTGGAATGTGCAGATCACCTTCTCCAGTCTGAAGTTGGGCTGTTGCCGTCAGGCCGTCGGTGGAAGGTGCCTATACTCTTCAGACTAAGAGCTTCCTTTGTCTCCACTGCCATTCAGGTGCTGAATTTTGTATATATATATATGTATACATATATATATATATATATGTGTATATATATATATATATATATATATATATATATATTTATATATATATATATATATATATATATATATATATATATATATATATGTATATTCTTAATCATATTTTATCTTTACTATTGGTTCTTTTAATTTGCTTTAATCTTGTTCATCTGTGTATTATGTCTGAATATCTCTGTGTGTGCATCCTCCTGGCTCCAAACTTATTTTCCCTGCTGTGGGACAATAAAGATACCTTGACCTTGACATGTGCACTGTAAACCTTTTATCATTGGGAGATAAAACTAAGCAAATCACTTATTTAGTAGATAAAACCTAAACCCTGTTGATTATTGCTCGCAGGTCTCTATTGAGTGGAAGGGAGTCAACAGTGAGGACAGCAATAATTGGCCAAATATATGTATGCGGTGAAGGTTTCAATCAACTCTGTCTAGCCATAAATCTGTGATGCAATAATTTACTTCTGGACAAAGTGTAAAAAAAACAAGAACAGCAACACCGTGCTTGCGCTCATAAGCAAACACGCTCACAGGTTTTGATATTTTAAAAATGACTTATAACCTTGTTGTGCTGAACATACTTGATTTTAAAGGTACAGTACACTGGATTTTCGGCTAAGGTGAATAGGCACATGAGCCCTGAAAGGAACCGGGGAAGCCAAGCACCAACTAATGGTCGACAGGGTAGTCTCGGAAGGACTGTAAGACCAAGACCACCAACCTGTGCAATGCATGATTGACTACAAGAACCAAGGCCTGCCATGCACCTGGATACTGGAATGCTTGAAGCTGTAAAGTGTCATCACGACTGAGAATTTGATGGGACGGTGGAAGATGACTCAGGAAGCCAACTCAAAGTGAGCATCAAATGTGGAATATACCAAGGAAATGCTCTACTGTTCTTCACAGGCCAGATCGTGACAAAGAGTGGCTTCAGGAACCAATTCCAGGATTACACCAGGATCTACATGGATGTCATTCAGACTTGATAAATGTAGCTGGATGATATCAAAAAGTGGGAACTGAGGGAGTGGAACTGCCTGAAGGCAACATGACAGTTATATCTTAGGGTCCCACAGTTGAATGGGAACCATGAAGAAGCTGCAAGGTGATCAGCCAGACAAGTCCTCCAGAGTCAGCTAAATTGTCGTAACAAGATCCAAGCCATCAACACCCTGCCAGTGATAAGATAACAATTGGCATATTACACATTTCTCTGAGGTGATATGTTCTTGTATGATTTATTTTTTTATAAAACAAAAATTCATTAAAGAGATTGCTTAAAAAAATAATTGCCATAATTACCTGGCTGAAAGTAACGTCAAGGCAAGAAGCTACTCCACATGCACGGAGGTTTTCATCATTTCAAGTCCAGCACCTTGAGACTGTATTGATTCGGATGGTGTTTATAGATATGACTACAAAAGAAGAGCTGTTAACAGTACTGCCTATCATAGGCACTCTAATCAAAAATTGCAAAGCTGTTTCACCTGAACTGAGATTTTGATTGCATTATTCAGCTCCACTTATTTATAAGTTGCTATTCTCTAGATGTGGTATACAGAGACTCAGCTCATGCAAGCAGCAACTTTTACATTTTTCTTAAAGTTTGTACGTTTCTGCTGTGAAAACCAAAATATATAATCGCTTCATTATCAAAAAATCAACATAAGCTGATTTCCACTTTGGCACTGGCAGAGTCAAATTCACCCGAGACCCCTGCAACTTTCCAATTTCTGCTGGAGCATTGAGCAATGCCTCAAAGTGAATTACGATTTCAGCAACCAGATTTTAATCTAACCCATTTCACTCTAGCCTGTATTCATTTTCATGACAAAGTGCAAAAGCCCCGTCTGTCACAGTGTGTTAGAGAAGAAGAAAATGAAACTGGCTATGCTCTTCAAAGGAGAACTTCCAGACACAATGAGGAAATTAAAGTGTATGCCCAATTGGTCATTTGTCCTTCAGAGGTTATACGGAGGAAACTGCACTGGAAACTTGTGAAAGACCAACTACCTTAATCTATACATAGAAAAACAGTGTTCATCCTGCCAGAGCTACGGCACTGATCACTGTGTAGAGAGCAGCAAATCACTCTGTGCAATGCAAATAGATGCAGCGCCATAGAACACACTGAACATCATTGAGTAAACACAATCATTTGTAATAATTTGGCCGTGTATGTTGGACTATGTGATTATCTATTAGTAAAGACCCTGCTCAGTATGGTGCAAAGTTGTTAAAAATGAATAAAAGTATAATAAATGCCATGGGGATACACTCAGCCCAACTCAAAACCAAAGAACACAGGATATAGTCCTAATCACATGAGATTTAATTGGACCACCAAACAAGAGGCCATGTTCCATTTGTTTGTGTGATTCCAGCAGCTCTTCATAGAGCGGACAAGAACACCTGTGTAAAGGGTACTGACACCATTGCATTTTTAATGTCCAAAATAAAACAAAATAAAAAAGAGACTATGAGTTAGTACAGGGGTGTCAAACATTCGGCCCAGGGGCCAGAACCGGCCCGCCAGAGGGTCCAATCCGGCCCACAGGATGAATTTGTTAAAATTTCACACTACGATTACAATCTAAGCGTCACGTCAAATACAATATTTTTCTCTTCCACATACCTGTGACTAAAGGTTTGTGCCTTTATAGATCCAGTGTGATGTGTAAATAGTACATTTAGGCACGATATTGTTGCAATTGCATACTTATATTTCTCAAGAAATGTCATGTTTTGTAAAAATATCCTTCATTAAATGTAAAACAAAGGCGAAAAAAGCAAAGAGTTCTTGTTGTGCATAGGTTATTATGCTATTATTTTACAAATTTTACTGGTCCGGCCCACTTGAGATCAAATTGTTCTGTATGTGGCCCCTGAACAAAAATGAGTTTGACACCCCTGAGTTAAACTTAAAAAAGAAAGAAAACAAACAAACAGAACTATCCCTTTAAGATCATCATGGAGTCAACATGCTGACAGGATTGCAACAGGGAAGTTGAATTTAAAGGAACGTAAAGTGAGTAACAGAAATCAATGGAACGCTGCTGCGACGAGGCAACACAGACAGAAAAATACATTCAGTCCATATTTGTGTCCATTATTTTGTCAATCCATGGAGTAGATGTTTGTAGTCATCCTCCAAACAAACCAAATATTTCAATGAGACCAGATATTCACACTCAAGACGCTGAAATCACAGAACGTTGCAGCCTCATAAACAACGATTGAGAAAGAAGGAATACATGACTGACTAATGAATGAGGCACAGTGTTTAAGAAATGCTAAATTTCATTATACCTGCAGCTGCTGAAATGTAATTTTCTCCAGGTTTGGTTTTTACCACTCATTAAAGGCTCATGCCAAAGCTTAGTGGCACACACATCCGCGCTTTGTTATCATTCCAGACGTTAATCTGTCGCAATATGCGTCTGCAAACAATGGCATGGTCTGTACAAAGAGACTGCACATGGTTGAAACGTTATCATGCGACGCAATTATCATGGGAGGAAAGTGGGAAGAGATGTGTAAAAACTGCAGATGAAAGCACACATCTGACTGACAATTATCCATCGTTTTAAAGCAGGTGTAATCCATGTGTGTGTTTGTGTGATTGGCTGTGGAAACTTGAAGTACGGCAGCAGTTCTCGCAGAGCAAGGAAACAAGCCGACAGGATTTCACCGCACGGATTTCCTTTTTTCTAGAAGGTGGCAACTCCACGATAAATCAAGGAAGGAACTCTCTAAGGCAGGAGTTGTTTCGAATTTCTATGTCACTTTTTTATCCAAAATTCAGAATTCCATTTGAACTTAAAGGAAGTTCAAATTCAAACCTTAAAAACCTTTCCCAGGTCAAAATATACACAATTTTTTGACTGCATGGTCCATCAAAGGGAAAAGTTAAGTACAGTTTGGCTTTGGATCCATTTTGAATGCCCTCTTTGAACAATCCCAATATCTTTGAAGGAACATGATATTAGTTTGATATTGTTTTTCATTCATTGTCTATTACTACAACCGCTGGCTATGACTCTCTAAGATGCACTATTAGATGAAAAATGGTAGTTGTAGGTGAAAAGATCATTTATTCATTCATTTCTAAACAGAGACGGATGGAGCCTTCTGTCCATAGTTGACCTTCATTTGTTTTGGATCCAAAACCTTAGAAGAAGACACATGTGAATAAGGACATGTGTCCATATATGTCTGAGTTGTGACCAGTGTGGGGTCATGATTACGCAGAACACGTTTGTAATTTACGATATTATTCTGAAAACTATACAAATATATAAACTCTTAAAATGTCCCTAAAATTCTGATATGACTCTACATTACATATTGGTAAGAAACAACTTAACAAAGAATAAAAAAGATTGTTGTATGTTGTATGTGAAATATAAATGATTATTTCCATTCACGATTAGCCTGGGTGAACTCAGCCGAGTCTGTCTGATCACTGCAAACACTTCAGGAAAAGGGAACCAAACACAAACCCTTGGTGCTTCATGCGATGATAACAGAGGCGCGATGTGTGGCAGCTTACTGAAGCAGCTGTCTTTTGATTTGGCTGTTGCTTCCATTTGAAGTGACCCCAGGAAAGAGTTGCGAGAAATCTGGTGTTAGCAAGGCTAATTCATGATAATCCCACTAAAAGAAATTCACCATGATCAATTTAGTTCGCCCTTTCAAAGAAATCGAGGTCATCAAAAGTCAGTTTTGCAATGATAACAGAGGCGCGATGTGTGGCAGCTTACTGAAGCAGCTGTCTTTTGATTTGGCTGTTGCTTCCATTTGAAGTGACCCCAGGAAAGAGTTGCGAGAAATCTGGTGTTAGCAAGGCTAATTCATGATAATCCCACTAAAAGAAATTCACCATGATCAATTTAGTTCGCCCTTTCAAAAAAATCGAGGTCATCAAAAGTCAGTTTTGAAATGATAAACATCGGCATGGTCTTGAGCAGGGACCCCTCGTGGCCCCTCGTGGCCCCTCGCCCACTCACACTTTACAGCTCATCATCTCCCTGAGTCGTTCACCACTCCAGGGGCAGCGAGGGGCATTGTTTGTCACAGCAGGCCATAAATCATCACTTTGCTCTGGAAATAAACCAGACATGATCTGGTGTCCCTCAACAATTACCACAGAAATGCAGCTTAAAAAAACGCCTCGGATGGCAAATTAGTAGCAGCGGTGTAAAAATAGATTATTCTTTCACTTTTTGAGATCCCTTGTTCTCTCGATTCAAATACCTTGACATCTAAGGCACAACAAGTGACGCACAAAGACAGTGACATCAGCATCACTTCATCTCTTAACTCTATCTCGCTCCAGTTTCGCTCATACCAGAGGAGGAGGAGGAGGAAGCACCTGCGCTCTCACAGCTACATTTTCAAGGAGTTTTAAAGACATTCTTTCATATATTTGTAGCCACAGTATTAACACTGATCAACACATGAAACAGAAGTCTATGGTGCATTTAAAAGGCTGTTCAAAGTCTTCTGTGTTTTGTTTTTCTGTCTTTTATGAAGCGCAGTTTCAAAGAGTTTATTTAGAGCGACCCCAAACAACCAGTTGTGGGTTGTTTTTTTTTTGGGGGGAGTGGTCTTACTGGTCCTGACAAGGTCAGTGTTTATGCCATAAAACGTAACATAAAGGCGACTGTTGCACAGCGGTGGATGGAGTCGTCTTTCAACTGGAAAGATGAGGGTTTGATTCCTGGCTCGATGTGGGCAAGTGGGCAAGACACTTCACCCCACGATGCTCCTGACGGCAGCATGTGAATGGGTGAATGAGATGTGTGATAGAAAACAGATGTGCTGCACGAAAGTGTGAGTGAATGTGTGTAAAGCGGCCTCGTCATCGAGACGAGGAAAGTGCCGTATAAAAACAGACCATTTACCATTCACAAATATACGTTCACACACACAATCTAACAAGCATGATGTTTATCACTTGCTACTTAAAGTCACGCACCTCCTCGAAGGTGAATGTGAAAACACCTGAGCACTGATTCTTCATGCACGGGAGGTGGTGAACGATGCAACTGGAGCAGGGTGAAAATTGACTGCAGCAGGGAATGGTAATCCCAGAGTGGTACTGTATGCAGAGCGGGCTTCTTCATCTCATGTGGATACCCTCACAAAATGTGTTGTATGATAACTCCGCGGAGACGCCGTTATTCATAAGCTGTGTACAGTATGTAAATGTGCGATGACAGCCTCAGCCTCACCTTCAAACTCAAAGTCAGCCTCCCTCCAGGATTCACCGAGTCCCATGGTACAACACTTTCCACTGTGACTCTAATTACTGACACACCAGTTGGATGCCAGGTCCTGTTGTTTCATTAGTTTTTTAACAGCTCTGTGTCCCTTGACACAGAACTCACACCGTTTTTAACATCTATTGTACATCACTGAACCAAACCGCTTGAGATCAGTCTGAGTTATCAGTCTGAGTGAAGTGCAACAGTGAGGAATAGAAAATAGAAGGAAGACAAAGTCACTGATATGGTATTAATGTAAGTCAGTAGTTTTACCTGGACCAGAGCAGAAGGACGCGATCACGATCAGTATGCAGACGTAACTGAGGTAAGGCATCCATGACGCGCTGTCCTGAAGGAAAGAAGAGGGACAGAAACAAAAGGTCACAATGCACCTTATATTTTAGATTGCTGAAATACAGTCTAATCAATGTATTTATATATAATTACTGTTCATGGACCCTAAACAATAAGCTTTGTAAATATTTAATAAAATGTAACCGTTACTTTTACTTTAAAATGTATTTGACAGAAGTTTTTAAGATACACTCACTATTTTTGGAATGTTTCGCTCAAGGTATGTGAGAAAGGACTAATAATTATTAGTATAATTATCACTGATTCCAACTCAATACTGTAAATCTTTAATAATCACACAGAAAATTGAGTAGGATGATTGACGTACCTAACGGTCGAGCGCTATAAGCTATAAGAAGACAGCACTGTGGAGACATTTGAACTTACTGATGACTTTACACTGTATTACATGGATGAGGATGTTGGTGATTATATCACACTCCATTGCACCAGTCAGCTCAAACACAAAGGGACAATCAAAGTTGCGTTAATTCCCTCAGAAGTCGTTACATTCTCGTCACGTGGGAGCAGTTTGATTCAAGCACGGAGGACGATGTGATGCAGTGTCTTCCCCAGACACTAAAGTACTTTCCCCTGCACACCCTCACGCGACTGTATGGCCAGCAAAGGTTATCATTCCACCTTTCACTGTGGCAACAGAGGCATTGCTGACAAAGGCTAACGAGCTGTATTTAATAGCTGGCACTGTGCTGAATAACACACGGGTCACAACAGATGCTGCCTGTGACATCCCTGTGTTTCATCTTGTTGTGTTTTGTCCTGTGATCTTGTTTTGATATTGTTCTTATTTAGTAATGTTATAAGTGATGCTAGGGGATTTCTTATCTGTTGTGTATGTGTGGGATAGCGAGAAATCCTCTGTATATTATTATTATAATAATAATAATAATAACATAATAAATGTAATAAATCTGACTTTGACTTTAATGTCTGGAATCATGGGAAAACTGGCAGACTAAATACAAACAGCCAGTCCCACAGGCCTTCAGATAAGTGAAGTGGCAGAGGCTTTAGTTAGACGGCACTCATGTTCAGCCCTTGTCCACTTTATTGTATTATTTTTCATCTTGTTTCAGAGACACACTTTTTAATTCTTTAATTCTCTCAAAGTCTGTAGTGATTGCTCATACACTGTTGAGAATGGTGGTGCTAAATTGTTTCTCATTGTTACCTTAAAGCTGCTATTCTATTCTATTGTATTCTAAAACATATACATGGGAAATTACAGGTCAAAGCTCAGAAGTCTTGAATTTCCAGAGATTGCCTGCAATTCACTGAAGAACAAGCACCCTGATGACAGGGCACCTGCAAAACACTACAGGAGCAACAAGAACTGGACAGACTGATCAGTGAAGTACGGTGGCCTGGAAGTGCAAACCAGTACAACAAAACTTGAAACAAATTTACATTTTCCAAAACGAATTTACAAAAGCCACAGTCCTTACGGAAAGGGAATGTCCCAATTGCTGCGAGCGACCCGGAAATGATACCGTGAGCGCTCAGTTATGTGTGGCGTAAGAATGGATACTTGTGATCGAGTGAGGTTTTGTCCTGGATGAATTATAAGAACTGGATACAGCTCCGCCCCTTTGGCTCCGTTCATTCCTATAGAGTTGATCACACAGCTCGCCAGACCATGTGACCAACACGCAATTCATTCTGGGGGGTAAAGGCAAAATGCCAGTAGTCCGGTTGTTCAAGCTTGTGGGACTGATTCCCCTTTAATTGTTCTATTTATTGGGTTATTACATTTAAACATTTTAACAGTGTATGTTGTGTTTGTCGAGGGTGGATGTGTATATTGATTGGGAAGCAAATGAATTACCCATTTGGCATCAGTTAAGTCTAACCCTGACCCAGTGAAGACCTCTGTGTTACTGTGAAAGGTCTTCACTCACTGTCCAGACTGAGGTCAGAGAAGAAGCAGATGGAGTGCCTTACCTGGAAAGTGAGGAACACTGTGAGGAGACTGAAGAACACAGCCATGGCAGAGAAACCAAATATGAGGAGAAGCTTCCGTCCCAGCCGTTCAATCACTAAGCCCTGCATGAAGAGACGACAAAAGCACAGTCATTGGAGAGACATTTCCAGGGTGATTTTTTTGCCAGTGGTGTAACATCCCAGACATATTTCAAAAGGTTTCTCGTTGCATAGCACTTTGAATGTCAGTCAGCCAGTTTGTCCACTTCCTCTGTCCAGAAAGAAATTTCTTTCAGACATTCATTCTCCCCAGAACATGAAGTCCCATCCCTTCTTACTGTGCTGTGTGCACCTCCTGCGTCAAGCATCACCTTGACAAATGGATATTCTCTCTTTATGGAAACATGGCAGCCGGCAGGGACAGAGGGACAATCTGATTGCAGCCACTTAACACAAGGCTTATCACTTTATCTTGCTATTGCATTGTGTTCCACTAAAGACAAGGAATAATTCTGCTGGAACTAACAGTGTATTGGGAGGAGAGATGTGAAGAAGCCCTGCAGGGACAAGGGATGGCAGACATGGCTGAGTGCAGAGGTTTTCCTGCCAGGTTGGTGTGGCAGCTGTTGTCAGATCTGGGCTTTGATGAAGGAGACGAGCAGAGTGAAGAATGGGGGAGGAGGCAGGATGGTTATGGAATAAGCGAGAGGAGGGGAACAGGAAGCCAGGAGTGGATGGGCAGGGGTTAGGCCACTACTGTCGGTCGACCAACCTGACAGAGTCGTGGGTGAGGATCCAAACACTCCTGATGAAGTCCGCTTTTGGCCCGAAAGCTGCGCGTACCTCATGAGGTATGTGGAGATTGCACCTTGACTGGTGTATGTTACAAGCAAGGAAGTCAAGTTTGCAAATATTGCTTCCTATGCTGCACTGAAAGGTCCAAATAAAAAAATCAGCATTTTTAGCGTCTACTGCTGCCTTGTTTGGTAGGTTTGCATCATTTAGGTGAATCAGGAAGAAGGATTTCAAACACCAATGGCGTATTTCCACCAGCCCTACTCGCCATTAGGTTGCATCTCCACAACAAAAACAAGTACCAACTTAACATGGACATAGATGTTGGAGATGAACCCACGTTTTTAGGATTGTTAAATCGTTTTAAGTGATCTACAGTTCGGCGCTGTTCAGGTTGATTTGTGTGCGGGACGTCCCTTCCTGTGACGGCACTCTGGCCAGTCAGTGGCCGACAGTCTGACTAATCATCACATAGTACCTACTCAGCACGCTTTTGGAACCTCGCCTGAGCAGGTACTAAAAATAATACCTGGTACCAGGTACTATGCAAGTGGAAACGTTACTTAAACTGTGCTGTGGCAACACAATCTTGAATTTCCAATCAAATTACTGCGCTCCACAGTCCAAAAACTCATTTAAAACCAAGGATTGGGTTTATGAGAACACTGTCTATCAATATATATTTACCTGACCGGTCAAGCCACCAGCAAATTCTACTGGAATAAGGGGAAGCACACTCTATACATAATACATCATATGGGAAACACATACGAATATACAGAGCGACTTACTCATACACACATGGATACATGTTAGCTCATCAATAATTCCACAGACAATCCTTGGTTCAGTGTGGGGCATGAGCTGGAGACCTGACTCATTCACAGCCATAGACAAAGCCCCGAGTTTAGCTCCACAACACAGCTGCCGCACATCTCCCGTCATGGCCTAAAGGCATCAATGTATTTATGGGATTCAGTGGAATTCATGAGTTTGTCACTGGTGTATTAGCAGCATGTGTCCCCGAACTCAGAGGCTGCCCAGTGGAGCATGACACATTTTTACACATGTGTATATGTGGGGTGTTGCAGAGGTGCTGGATAAGGAAACAACTGTTCCACATTTATCGTCAGCTGTTGTTTTCATATTTAGCAAAAGTTTCCCACTGACAGAAGGTTATAACCCCTGAACGTCTAACTTCGATCCAGTAAAATCATTAGAAATTCTCCACCAGCTCTTTAAAGTCTCTGAAAATAGCCTGAATGTGAATGAGCCTGTGTGTCAGAGAGAGTGTGTGTGTGTGTGTGTGTGTGTGTGCGCGTGCCGTGTAGGAATGTATATGCTACAACCGCTCAATGATGGGACCTGGACATAGTTACTGCGTATACTCTCAATCTGAGAATCATACATTCAACAATATAGGGCTGGACGGAGGGTTTCAAACAGTGTTCAAAGCTAAAGGGGGGTTTTTAAGTGTTCCAGGTAAAACTGCGGTCATGTAATATTATTTATTTACTCCTTTTGCCACTGACACATGCACAGATGCAAAATCCTCAGCAAAAATGAACAGGACGGGTGCTGGATTCAACCTGTCAGAGTTCACAATATAGATAATCCCATATATATATATGTATATATATGGAATTGAGTTTGTATACAGAGAGGACATTATTCCAGACCTGCAGTATCCTGATATCTTCACCTTCCTGATTAACTTCCCTTGTCTTACTGAGTCCATGATTTACCTGATCTTGTTTCTACAGCTTCCTGAAGCTCAGTATGCAAACAAACATTGGCTCTACCCACATTAAGTCAACGCATGAACCAGTGAAGAGGGAAACACAGTGGAGAGAGAGGAATGTGAAGACCTCTGTTCAACACACCCGTATATTCCATTGCCTTTTTTCCTCTGACAACGAAGTACTTTTACTTTTTACAGCACTGATGTGCTGAACATGTGCTGTTTTACAGTTGCTATCTGAAGAGATCAGACAATTGTCTTCTTACAGAAGTAGTCGTGTGCAGATAATCATATTTGTACAGCATGAAACAACAACTTCCACAGATAGGATTCCTCTACTCAGTCATCATGAACACCTACATACCTATCAGCAAATAATCATTTGCTCTAATTACAGCAGCTGCTTTTTCCTATTGTTACAAACTGAAATGCGTCCATTTTTCTATGAGGTCAGTTTTTCCAAAGGGCTGCAGCATGCAACGGCACAGCTGGATATCTGTGATTTAATGAGAGATGACACACGCGCCGCGCTTCTTGTACATTAGCAAGTCGTGCAGTGACAAGAGTCCCGCAATGAAAAGGCGATGGGGCCAGCAGGACACAAGAAAAAAAAACGGGCATGAGGTCAGCAGAGTATTCTGCATGAAGGAGACTTACATTACGTCATTTTGGTTTTTCTTAAAATCTTACAGCTGAATTAGAATCAGAAACAACTGAAAAGAATGAGAAAAATGAGATAAACCAAGCTGGAGAAAGAGCTGAATGAGTACACTGAGTACATCTGTGGCTGATGATAACGGATGCATTTGGACTTAATGAGATGAAAAAAATCAACAACATATGAGCAGATGCGAGCAGACATGAACAGATCAGTCACTGTGGGCGGCAGGAAATGTGCTGGGGAAGGTTGTAATCATCACAACACAGTGTGATGTCATGCCACTCATTTCAAAGGGAAGCTCACAGCTGAAACAATGCTAACCTTAACCATAACCAGCTAATGCCTAAACTTATAGTGTAAATTAACTCCTCAACTACTTTTATCAGATGTAAAACAGTGTACATGAGTGTCTAGTTACACAAAGTATTAAAATGACACATGCTGTGATAAAAACTGGTGCATCTACCGCCTCTCGGGTCAAACACCAGCAACTGTAATCTGATTTCTCCACACTATTGTATTCATTTTTAATTGGCTTATTTCACACATCCAACATCTCCTAATAGTCACACTACAGAACCTAAAGGTTTATTTAAATTCATTAATTCAGGTGAATAAGAAATGTTCTCCATCATCAGGTATGAAAAGATATGAATTAAATACAGTTATATGATATAATTGCTATTGTGCTTACTGTGGCCATGGAGGAAGAACAGGATGACAATATTAATTGTTTCTGTCCAAGCAGCAAGTAGAATTTGTTGTGTACCTGCAGCAAAAATGATTGCAAGTGATTAAAACTACTTGTGTTGATAAGTCCATATCGTGCTGATGATACACACACACACACACACACACGTACGCAATGGCATGTTTGAAAGTGTCAGCAAACTGAATGAGGTCACATGACACATGATGTCCACTATGCCGCCAAGACACTGACATATAACCATTTCTTGAAGGCACATTCCCGCTGCTGTTACAATAAGCGAAACACTGTTCTTGTAAATGACTGACCTTCCACATCCATGCCATTTATTTTCCACATTCTCTGCGCTGGTGTAACACACATACTATTTTTAAACACACCCAGCGCTTCCAGTTTACCCAACTCTCCTGTGGGAGGGAACTGGAGCACCTGAATCCAAAGCACATGAACACACACCCAGCACACATGGAGCCTGTTAAGTGGGTCAGGTTTGAATCCAGGTGACAGAGCCAGGGGGACTTACGAAAGGCATTTCACCTTGTGTTGTATAATCGAAATGTTCAGCTGAATAAAGACGTTGTTGCTTGTATTTTGTACGTTCAATATTTCATCATCTAGAAAAGATTATTTTTTTGTTTACACATGTTTTTCCTATTGAGATGAATTTGATAACGGAGGAATATTCTTCAAACTTCAACATGTTCAGCTGAATTGGGACATTATTCAGTCCATTCAGGTTTTTTGTAAAATGTCATCGTTTTTCAGAGAAAATGTCTCCACTTCACAGGTTTTATTTCTCACCAATTACTGCTTCCAAATACTTCAACACAGGAACGTCATTTGAACTTCAAATAAGTGAACATTTTCGTCTCTCAATTCAGAAAAATTTCAATTTCAGCCTATTCTACAATTTTACATCAACCAAGCCGTGGAGGTGACAGACAGATATTTTTTTTAAAGAGATAATAAGTTGCACTTACTATTATTATCTCTGCTTTATAACTCGCACACACACTTTCAATTTCCGTAGGCCAGATAGTAAAGCGCGCTCAGCGCTGTCCCGCTGCTGCCTGGCGGCTCAGGTTTTTGCCCACAGAAAGTGCCTGTGTATTCTCCTTTAGAATGCTTTAAAAAAAAATTCCATCTATGTCACCTCCAGGGCTCCGTATACATCAGTGTGTATTGCATGGACGGTTTAACACTAGAGTGGATGACATCACATAGAAATAAACTAAAACATTTTTTTCTTAGACCACCTTTCGCTTTGATTACGACACATTTGCTGTGGCATCACTGTGCCATTCATGACTGAGTTGGATCACTGTGCTGAGTCTTCTCCGTCACATTCCACTGATTCTCAGGCCATATCCTCACAATCTCTGTATTTGGCATCGTTGGAATCCCCCAGAACGACTCAAAATGCCGTAGTACATATGCCAGGCCTGTACGTGGCACTGTGTGCAGACCATCACTAACCCTGTAGTGTTCATCCAAGAAAAACTGTTAAAATAGGTCTTGTTCCGGGGTTGCGGTAGATCAGCGGTCAAGTCTACATGCCGATGTGTCCTTGGGCAAGTCACTTAACCCCACGTTGTTCCTGACTGCAGTGTGTGAATGGGCATAATGCTGCGTTCACACCCGGCGCGATTTGTCGCGTCCATCGCGCCGCGGGATGATTTTGTACTATGACGTGACAGGTGTCAGGACTTCACATGCTGTGTCACTCAGATTTAAAATAGTAGAGGCCAGAGGGCACACATTGATCAGACATTAATGTAGTTAGCAGAAGGAGAATCAGTGTGATGAAGCAGCATCTGAGCTGCACCTTTGCCGTGATATAGACAGTGTGTTCTGTAGCCCACAATTAAAACGTCCTCTGATGTTAATTTAGAATGCCCAATTAGCCTAATCTGCAACCTAATCCGGAGAGAACATGGAAATTCCACACAGAAAGGCCCTCAGTTGAACCGGGTTCCAAACAGGGGACTTTCTTGCTGCGAGGCAACAATGCTACCCACAGTACCACTGCTCTGTGTACAACAAACTAATGACCTTGTGACCGAGGTGCAAAAATGCCACAAGCAACGCTGGCGTCGCGTTAACACGCTGCTAAAAACAGAGGGTGTGAAATTAGCCTGGGATGTGATAACACGTTCTGTAGCTGTGCTCCAAAGACAAACTTTGCCTGCATGCAGAGTTCAAGGCTGTTGCAATTAAAACATAAAAGTTGTACCAATTACAAGAAACAAAATGCAAAGTCTCCCTTCGTGGTATGTTTACTTTCAACTGTGGCCTGTTGATTCTGATATTTCTTTAATTAAGTTTTCTGTAATTATGCTGCACAGTGACAGGACTGTGTGGCATCACAGCTCCATGTATCACTGGATACTGTATGTATATATATATATATACGTATATATATATAAATACTGTATATACTGTTATCTATATACTAATCTAACACTTTAACCTTCAACATACAGACCTACATATGAGTGGTGGGCTGCTGACTAAGCTGCTAGAGAAATGAAATGCAGCTTGTATTAAATGCAACCTACTGTGGTACGAGCTGCATTGTTTCCTTCCAGATAAACCCACATGTAGGAGCTACTTGACACGAGGGACATGTTGTCCTGCCACAGTCAGTCACCACCCAAGACAACATTGATGGTGATGGACGACAATGCTGTAAACATCTCCCCTGAAGGGAGCGGAGAACTTTCTGCACGACAAACTCGGCAGGTTGACAGTTTGCGTTCGGTTGGCGCCGCCGCTTTTGAGCCCCGAACAAAAGCACACCAGGCTGGTCATGCCACAGGAGAACTTGGCATGTTTTGAAGCAGATCCAGCTGGTTTTCATGAATGTTTCCTCACCCAGGATGAGTGATGGCTCCACCACTTTGAACCAGAGACAAAAGAGTCCATTTTTGACTCTTAGGAGGAGAGCTTGTATACCACGGGCATTCAACTCCCTGATAGAAGAAGTATATAAACCACAGGGGAGACTATGTTGAACTATATGAACTATAATAAGTAGATGACATAAACTATCATGTCATAAACTTGTACATTTCCACACAGTTTTGGAGAACTGTAGACAGCCTTCAGCTTCTGTTTTGCAATAATCATAGTGCTTATGTTGATGATGAGCTGTCATTGGTGCATCTCATGTCACAGTAGTGTCACTGAATATACAGGGATGGGCAGGATGTACTGTATCCTTTCCCTTCTTCATCTGGAAAATACGTAAAATCCCTGAATAACATACATGCACGTCGGCAGCTCTGCAAGTGCATTTTAATGCCAATTTATACTTACAGCCAAATGCACCCAGGCATGTATACCGTCACATATGATTTATGCAGGATTTAAGGATTAAAAATAAAATAGCAAAGGCAAAGCATTTCAAAGACCCCAGTTTAGACTTTAATTTGAATGCCATTAATATTCAAGCTCCTCTAAACCACAAATCGAATGAATCCGTCTCATCAGATGTCAAATCATCCCCCAAAGTGAACACGGGGCTAATACAAATGGTGTCTGTTCAGACATTAAAGGGAAAGTGTGAGTCACTGACACAGAGTCACAACAAACAGCCTGAGACATGGACTGCAGGAGCACACATAAAACAGAGTTCTGCCATTTGACAAATGGCTCTCCTGAAAATAAAATCAATGTCCGTTTAGTTTTATGATATCTGAAGAATGTCTTTACCACTTTTTCTTACTGGAGACTGAACTGCTTACTCTTCCTTACAGCACCAAAGTCCACAGGAAAAAACAAATCTACACTTTTAGCTTAAGGGGACATTGAAATCACAAGTACATTATTATGTTATATTATAATATAATTGGAACTTATTGATGAATCAGCAGTGGATCAAAAACTTCCGCGTACCATGATGTAAAATCACCAATTTACTTTGATGGATTTTAGTGTGGCCACGCGGTTGGTGCAGGGGTTCGATCTCTCAGCTGAGACTGGCACAGCACCCTCATCGAGGATAAAAGCGGTAGAAAATGGATGGATTTTAGTGCAGGGAGCAAGCAGTTTATAAGGTCACAAAAAGGTCAGTCTTTCTTTACATTTTATTAAGCGGTTTCCCAGGATCCAGCTGTACCTCAGCTGATGCCTCACACAGCCACACCTGATCTATCCCTGTAACACATGTCTGGACAAAATATGAGATATCTGACATTTAGGAAGCTTTTTTCAGTGTTTGACATACTTTTACTAAATAAACCTTTGACAGATTATTTCCATTTAAAAAAAAATATATACAGTATATATGTATATATATATATATATATATATATATATATATATATATATATATACATATATATATATATATATATATATATGTATATATATATATATATATATATATATATATATATATACACATATAATAAATGTGGTAGTTAATTTCACAGTATGTTTTTCTGCTCTCTTGAAGTTAGCCCGGCCAAAGGGCTGGGGTACCCCTGAGCAAGGTACCCAACCCCCAATGCTCCCCGGGCGCTACTCGGTGTGGCAGCCCACTGCTCCTAATTCTAGGATGGGTCAAAATGCAGAGGAATACTTTCCCTAAGGGGATTAATAAAAAAAAAACCTAACTAAAACTAACTAACTTTAGTTGCACATGCCTGAACAAAATCATACACATCATTCCGATTAATACTCACAGTTCAGGGCAAGTGATTGTTGGATTGATTTCACAGTTTCAGTTTTCAAACCTCAGAACATGTGAGTGTAAATGTGATAGCTTCTCTCCCGAGTGTACAGGAAGATGCGGCATGTGCTGGAGGAAACGCTCTTATCTGAACGGTCCACATTGATGTGTGAAGTCAGTCACATGACAGCAGCGTCTACCTTCCTGTGACAGATCAAAGTCTCATTTTAGGCAGTGCAGTGATTTAGATTTGATCTTCTTGCCAAACAATGTTCCACTGCATAGTTTTTAATTACCACATTTGGCCAGTATGCCCTGTGAACACTGGTTGACACGGCGTTATAGATATATTGTCTGTAAACATTTCTACCAGCTTTGAAAATGATGCTGTATCGTCATACTGCCCTACGGTTCCACTTTTAACATGGTGACACAATAATTGCACCTTGCCAGACAGCAGTGTTGAGGACTGACATTTTCATGAGACGTAAGCACAGGAAGTCTGTGTCCTCGACAAACTCCAGAGAGAACACTGCCAGGGAATTTAGGCACAGCAATCAATGTGCTACAAACAGCTCGCAGAGTCTCAAAGACATAGTTTGGGTTGTATGAGGTGAGACATGACGTCCACTGGGCTGCTACATGGTACTTGGTAACTGGAGTTTGTAACCAGCTCACTCTCTCCAACCAAAGACCATGAAGAAAAGCAGCATTTATTGCCAGCAGGAACATTACATTACATTACATTACATGTCATTTAGCAGACGCTTTTATCCAAAGCGACTTACAAAAGTGCATTTAAACATTTGGGTACAAATAAGAGCTAGAAGTAAGTAAGAGCTTCAAGTAGAACAAACTATGAAGTGCTAGTCATAAGTGCGATGTACAAGTTTTTTGTTTGTTTTTTTGTTTTTTTTTTGTTTGTCGTCTTAGTCGAGGTAGAGTCGGAATAAGTGTGTTTTTAGTCGGCGTCGGAAGATGTGGAGGCTTTCAGCTGTCCGGATGTCGATGGGGAGATCGTTCCACCATTTGGGAGCGAGGACAGTGAACAGTCTCGAGTTCTGCGAGTGCCTCTGCGATCCTCTCAGTGAGGGGGCAGCAAGCCAGTTTGAACACAGACGCTGCTGGTCTACTGCCCCCTGGTCTGGTTCTCTATGGAGCTCCCCCTTGTGTCTACCGCTTTACCTTCACTGTCGTAAAAACTCACCGCTGACGCTCCCCCAACCCTTCCCCTCTCCTGGCCATGTGCATTTGTTTGAGAAAGCGACACAAGCCATGGGCGATGTGCAAGTGCCAGATTGCATGCTCCCATAGTTCTGCTTAAAGTTTGTGTCGCATCGGCAAATCTGGACAAAGAATTTCAAACACAGAAGTCAAAAAAATAACACGCTGAGCTGAGACTGGCCGTGTTTGACGGTGAACGGAACTGTTTGCTTGGTGTTAGAAGTGGCTTTTAAACGTTAGCAGAGCCGCGTCTGTCTCAGCAAATTCAATTCAATTTGATTTTGTATAGCGCCGAATCACAAAGGCTTACTAATGTTGCCAAAGCAGTGGCCAACAGAGGAGGACCATGTCTGAGAGCAGTGTATGGATGAGCGTGATTTGATTGGCACTTGTGGAATGTTTTCACACTGTGATAAAGTGAAGTGGCAAACACATAACGGTTCATCACAGCCCTATTCAGAGTGAATACACAGTGTTTCAGCTGATGTCTGCACCACGTACATGTGAGTCTGCCTTTAGAAAGAGCCTGAAAAACTTCATCTCGTATAGACGTACGTAGATCATCATCCGCTGTCTCAATCCGACTCGAAATTCATTGATGGAGAGAATAAGAAGTGATTAATGTTGTTGTTCAAAGTGGTGCATATTGATTTCCATGTCACTGGGATTCCCTTCACTCTCACGCCCTCTGACCTTCTGTCCCCTCACATTCGTGCAGTGAATTGTAAAACTTATGTCAACTTTCGTGTGCTCATGTGGATGAAGTTGGCCGTGTAGCAACGGCATAAACATACCAAAAAAAAAAACGACTTCACTCTCACATTCACACCCACTGCCAATTAACCCCTGCAAGAAGAAAACCCACACACACACACACACACACACAGGGAGAACATACAAACTACTCCAAACAGAAAGGACCTCGATCAAACCAGGATTCTAGCAGTGATTCGAACTCAAGACCCTCTTGCCGTGAGGCAACAATGCTAGCCGAGGTCTGCTACAGCAGAGGTCACTAACAGGCGGACCGCGGTCCGAGTCCAGACCCAGACGCCGTCCTATACAGACCTGGACCTACAGTGAATAAATAATGTAAGTATGTTGCTGGGTGCTTTTATTTTGACCGGCGCAGCTTCTCTAGACTTTACGGTACTGGTTGAGCCATTAAAGCCAATCAAATCTGTGCATCCCGTTAAATATTGCGACCCTGAGTACGGATAGATGCAGGCAGCGAGGAGCGAGTGACAGACAGGGCATCAGTGAGCGTTACAGCGAGAGAAGATGGAGACGAGTGAGCGAGAGTGAGAGAAAAAGAAGAAGAGAAAAGTTCTTAGACAGTGTATAAGTAAAACCCACTAATAAATAATAACGCAAGTTAGACATTATTATGTTCCGGAACTTTGCTTGAGGAAATTTTCTCTAAGTGGACCTAATAGAATTTTAGTTGAATATCCCTGGACTAGAGAATACCTGTGTGTGAATGACAGTGAGACAGGTGGTACGATGAAGATTGGAAGAGTATTGGTAGAGAACGTGGAGGAGTTTAAACACCTGGGGTCAACCGATCAAAACACAAAGTGCACAAGAGTTGAAGAAGAAGAAAGACAGGAGGCGGAGCTGGAGGTGTCAGAGCTGAAGATGCTGAGTGACCAGGATGGACAGGACTAGAAATCAGCATATTTGAGGGACAGCTTCGGTTGAACTGTTGGGAGATAAAGTAAGAGAGTCCAAGATGGAGGTACAGTAGATGGCAACCGCGAAAGAGAGAAGCCGTAAGAAGAAGAAGAAAGAAACATTAATACCTCCATAAAAATCTGCTCATTATATATTGGCAATGACTGACCGTGGTCAATTCTGCTTTGTGTCTGTTAATGCTGCTCATGTCTACATTTAGCACTGAATCCTGAGCATGGCACGATAGCACAACAGGTTTTCTCAGCGGTAACTTCAAAAATGAATTATCCATAGCCTCAGACCACCCCCCTACTTATCAGGAATGAAGTCATTTGGGGCAGTTTGAAATTGACATTAAAAAGCGTCATCAGGGTGTGACATATCCCCTCAGGTCCTGACAAAACCTGAACTCATTCGGCACTATGCCAGATAGTTCAAATCTAACATTGCTCTCAGGAATCACACATTGAAGCCATGAAAAAACCTGTTTCATCCACAGGTGATTAAAATACTCATGCTTGGTGATCACACCTCTCTGTCTCAGAGACTTCCTTAGTTTCAGAGAGTTTCCATCTCTGAAACTCTCTGCGGAGAAAGACCCTTTCCTTATTTTAGGTTTCTTTGCAGCATACATAGGTGCTGCCCAAGGCCGTGGAAAGTAGGTTTGCAGAGAGCATTAGTGCCACATGCACACCAACCTGCACTATATCCTGCTTTGCTTATGTTGCCTTACATTAATATGTTGTGTGTTTGCGACTGAACTCCTGCTGACAGCTTTGCCTTTTCATAATTCAAAGTCACTGGGATTATCCCAGAGAGACTTCAATGTGTTCCCTTTTGTTTTAATTCTGCACTAAGCAATAAGCAATAAGCATTACAGTTAGACAGCCCAGCACAACCCGAGGTTAATGGTCAAACAACGAGGATATGAGAGTATTTAAATGACAGATAAGATGTAATTATTCTAATTACTGTAATTAAACAAAACTGATCATGTGAATATTAATTTCATTAGGTCTCTCTGTACAATCTTTTTTTTGTTGTTTTTTTTTTTCAAAACATGACTTCATCAACACGAAACAGCCAAAAACAGCTCAAAATGCTGAAGGCCTGTGCGTGGCATATACATTACAATGTATACAGTCACAGAAACAGAGACAGAATGATCCATGCTTAAGGGAAGAAAATAAAAGTTATCATAAAGAGAATAAACCAAACAAGCTCCAAACACGAGAAAGGGAAAACGACAACGGCAAAGATAGCAACGCTTTGTTTTCATAAAGTAGGATAGGATTGGTTGTATACACAAAACATTTTTCAAAAAGTAGCATTTCAATGTTCTCAAACCGCTGGTTCCATGTAGAAAAAAAGATCTACAGGGTCTTAGGGTACGCTCTCTTGTCTCACAGGCCAGTATGCAATGTTTTTCCCATTTACCAGAAACAATCACGTTGAAAGCACAGAGTTGTGCACGCCCCCTGCACAAAGAACCAGGATTAAACAGCTCAATCTTTCTGAATATCTACGTACACCCACCGAAGTCTACAAGGCCTTACAATGTTTGACGTTGTTTTAAGTTTGTTTTGCAATGAAACAGCCCTGGGCATTTATAAAGAGATCCACACTTTAGTTGTGTAGCAGCAGGACAAAGTGAAAAACACATTGAGCAGGCCTGTACTCTCTATCCTTTGAAGTAAACACGGATTATGAATACAACTTACTGAGATAATGGCAGCCAAGGTCTCTATGGCCCCGGTGCTCAGTGTGATGTAAGGGATGATGTTCGCATCAAAGCCTGCTTCACGGAGGATCCCATTGGTGTAGTACCAGATCTGTAAGGAAATAAACAAACATACATATACATCTTCATTAACGTGTTGTTTTATACGGATTTGTACATTTAAACAAAGTCAATGTAATAAGTTAGAGCAGATTTTATGGTAACTCTAGTCCGATGGGGGTCACAGGTACACCAGTAATTTTCCAACAATGTTAGAAAGGCTACGCTGCAAAAACTGCACCACTATAAATAAGTCAATTAATCCTAAATTGTATTTTTTTTTTTTTTTTTTAAAAACGAGAGAAAAAATGAATAGAATAGCTAGAATAATTAAACTAGTTTTGTTTAAAATGAGGAAAAACAGGCCCAAAATTAGACAAAACTGAACAAAATTTGAGTAAGTTGTATTTATCACAAGCAAAGTAATGCTTTTATAAAAATAAATGTTTACTTAAAAAAAGTCCTCTTTTATTTCATTAAACTTATATAATTCATTCTATAAGCTTATAATTTCATTATATGCCTGTATTTAACACATCCTTAATGCAGGCCGGTGTTAAACACACAAACCAGGAGCTGTTGGGATGTCATGGTGACTAAAGTTTAAAGTCAGCAGTAATATTTTTCAAAACTGGAAGTGGTTGTTAATTTAAAAAAAAACACTCACTTGTCATAGGCAGTAGCTGCTAAAGCATCATCCTGTCATTTTTAGACTGTAAAATGAACTGGACACGTTTGAGTGCTCTGGTAGTGATAGTTACTGAAAAGTCCATCACAACATTACACGATAAAAATCAATCCCAGGAAATGACGTAGCATTTTTGTCATTTATTACAGTCGCACTGAATTCTCATCTGGACGAGAACAAACACTCCAACTGCGCCTTGTATAAATATGTCGGTTTGAAAAATAAAGAAGAAACGATCCACTTTAAGAATGAAGTGTGAGGTGTCTGCTGTCTTTGTAGGTTTGTTCTTTTGTGTGTTCTCCCTGGGTGTGTGACAACACGTGTGTGTGTGGCTGTGGCTGTGGCAGCTGACAAGGCACTCCTGATTCCTATTACTCATCAACCTCCACATAAAAGCCCGGTCATCACGGCCCCGCACTGCCAGATAATTCTGTCTTTGGTTGATTATTTCTTTGTTATCACAATGTGCCTTGGTAATAACGCTGATACTGTTGGATAACTTTGATTTTCTTCCCTTTATTGCCACTTTTGTAAGGAAAATGCATTCAGATTCTGCCCTCGGCGGTTTGATCATAGGGTCAAATAACAATATGCTGATTGCTGCACTGATGGGGTAAAACAGCTTTTGGTGGAGACAGTGTGATGGTGTCGGGCAGCATCTCCCTCACTGGAAAAACAAGGCTTTTCATCATTGGAGGCAATCTTAATACCGATAATCCAAACCTCATTAAGCCCCAGTGTGCGCACCGGTATGGAAACAGTTGGAGATTATTCCAGACTTGCAGTATCCTGACACTTCCTGATCAACTTCCCTGGAGGGAAACAGATAGACATAATCTGGCTTTGGGACAAACATTCAACTCAGAGTCTACCGGCTAAAGACAGAGTCATTTTCACTGGAAGTGGAAGTGTCACATTAGCATAGCGTTAGCGGTGTAATGTAAAGAATTGCAGTGTTAACGTTGCTGTGCAGACGAGCTCTTGGTAAATCTAGTCTGAGTCCATGATTTACCGAGAGTTAACCAGCTGTGACCACACACCAGCTGGACACGGTGACTCCTTCGGGACACGTCCTGAAGCACCCAAACAAGACCAACTGAAGCACTAACTGCAGCAAGAAACTGGTGGCAAGAGTATTTTGTTGTTTTTATTTAAATAAAACGGCAGATGAATAGATGTAGCAGTAGGAGAATAATTGAAATCTTGCTGGATTAAGAAAAACCGCACACAGGAAACAGACCTGGTTCACCGTGACATTTCTCGTCACGGACAGGGCTGCAATCGGACAGAGCACCACACCTCAGGAACACCACACACATAGTAGCTGGTGACATTTTCAGACTTGGAAATTATGCTTGAATTAAAAATATCTAAAATAAAAATCGCTTAAATGTCACTGTATTTGTGCAGATGTACTTCATTACTCCAGGGAAGAAAAAAGCCATATGTCATGCTGGGGAAGCTGCAGCTGCCTCTATACTCAACTCAATATGTGATGCTGTGTTAAGTTTAACTTTCTAAATCATTGAAAGGAGAGGATAAGCCTAACAATAAAACACCAGTTATATTTGTGCATGTAAAGTATGAAATGTGTGTGTTGGTAGCCGGGGAACCCGGAGAAAACCCACGCACACGTTTAACTTGCAAAGAATATGCAGAACGGTTCTTGTTCCACACGGGGGCTAGAACACAACACTTGCTAACCACTCCTGTTGCACTGGGGCCACTCTGACCACGTTATGATGACGTTCACTTGATTCCTGCAGTACAGTACGATAAATACCTTTTGGAGGTAGTCTCCGTTTATTTCTGACGCAAGGTCAGTAAAAGAAAACTCCCATCAGCATGTGAAACACGGGGAAACGTGCCCTCTATAAAATAAACATGTACAGCGTGTCGAATTTAGCATGATAATCTCCATACATGCATAATGACAATGCTAAGCAATATGGAAATCACACAAGCGTACATCACGTACCGCTCCCACAGTACGCAGCAGCAGAAGGGGAGAGGGGAGGGCAGACACACCCTTAAATACCAGGTGGGCACCCCAAAAGTGAACGCGGGGGACAGAAAATCACAAAGGTTCCACATGACAACTTAACCTCCCGTGTCAGGGAAAATATGAAAATAAAAATAACATACTGTAGTACTTGACCCCGTTACATTTAGACTTTAGACTGGGGTTAAAGCAGAAAAAGGAGGAGGTCTTCAGGAGTGGGGACAGAGAGGAGTGGGGACACCTTTAGCCAAGCCAAGCAGGTTTACTCTAAGAAACTGCAAAAACAGCCAGTGAGATTCTGGCTCTGTATGAAAGGGTCTCCGGATCACAGGATTAAACGACTACAGGCCTGTCGCCCTGACCTCAGTGGTGATCGAGTCCTTTGAGAACCCTCAAAACCATCACAGAGCCAATGCTGTTAACCTAGCCCTCCACTTCATCCTGGAGCATCTGGACTCAGCAGGAACCTATGCCAGGACCCTGTTTTGAATACAGTGATCCCAGCTCTGCTACAGGTCTGCTCTCCCAGGTGGATCACAGACTTCTGTTTGACAGGAAGCAGCAAGTGAAGCTGGGGAAACATCACAGCAGGACCATCAGCACTGGCTCCCCACAAGCCTGCATTCGTCCTCCTTTACTTATCTCCCTGTATACGAACAGCTGCACCTCCACCCTCCAGTTAAGGTAAAGCTCCCTAAGTTTGCGGATGACACTCATTGGACTCGTCCAGTGGGGACAAGTCCGCCTGCAGGTCAAACAACTTAAGGCTGAATGCTCTGAAAACAGTGGAGATGGTTGTGGACTACAGCAAAGACGCTGTCCTCTCCGCTTCCTGGGGACCATCAATACCCAGGATCTCAAAAAAAGGACAGCAGAGGATATACTTCCTGTGGCAGCTGAAGAAGTTCAACCTGTCAAAGACAATGATGGTCATTGAGTCCATCCTCACCTCCTCTATCACAGTGTGGTAGGCTGGACAAGAGCAGGCTACAGAGTATCATCTGTTCTGCAGAGAAGGTGATCAGCTGCAACCTCTCACCTCTCATCCATGACCTGTGCACCTTCAGGACAATCATGGCCGACCCCTCTCACCCGGGACATCGTCTCACCCAACAATATATTAATGTTAACAAATGTAGTTTTGTGCATCATCCTTTTCTTTTTTTGTTATCCTTTTAAGCCATTGACCCTTTTCGTGTTTGTGTTACTGTATACATTTTTTATATCTAAGGCTTTTTATTTTCTAATTCTATTCTATTTAAATGCACCAAAATAATAAATACCGATTCTGACTCTGTAAAATCTATGCTTGTTTAAGTCAATGATATCTTAAGAATATGTTTGTGGCTTTCTCTTGTCCTTTGGTTACAGGATTTGTTGATCCACTGCTCCCTCCGTCAGAATGGTCATATATGTTTGGTTTTTTTGACTGCAGGGATTTAAATCCTTCAAACTCATGTACATATTTGGAAATTTACCACTTGAGGCAGCAGTAGAACAGCTTAAAACTCTTGATTTTCTCTATGGATTTTTGGTGTGGGTGAGTCAGCAGTTGAGCGGATTTTACCTACTTAAAAATAATAATAATAGCCACAAATAAAATATACTTCTGCTTTTTGGCACCCATTTTTTCACTGAGAACAAGCATGCATGCTGGTTCAAAGAGCAGGGGGTGCACATCACTCAGCCAGAGCTGATGAGCATGATCTGAACTGACCGTCCTGGTTCAGGAGGAGACACGTGGACCTCCTGATGCTCAGCTCACAAAAGGAAGCTGACACGCTATGGTTGACTTTATGGGGACAGTGAAAGTTTATTTCACTATTTCCAACTACAGTATGTTCAAAGTCAATATAATTAACAGACAGTGAAAATGTTTGTATTCGATGAATTTCACTGTGCAGCACATCCAGCATACTCCTAACGTCATGGGAGGGTTGTGTCAAGACTCTCTGCATAAAAAATCTCAGCAAAATCAAATATGCAGATCACTGAAAAAGAAACCCCTAGGGAGGGAGAAGCTCATATTTTAGTATAATTAATATAATTTAATGTCCATCCATCCACCTCCTACCACTTTATCCTCATTTATTTCATTATATTAACATTTGATTTGGAAATGTTGGATCAAATTCTTTACTGTAGGTTACGGAATGGAAATGGAAAAAGGAGATATTTTTGGGACCTGGTTAAGGAAGAAGAATGACTAGATTTGACCACCATATATATATATATATATATATATATATATATATATATATATATATATATATATATATATATATATATATATATATATATATATATGTATGTATACATACATACATGAAAAGAGGAGAAATACAGATAAAAAAATGACAAGGAAGAGCAGCTTACGGCATTGAGGCCACACAGCTGATAGCAGGCCATGGTGATGATGATCGTGATGAGCTGCCAACGGACAGCAGGGCTCCTTATCAGCTGTAACACAGAGACGATTTGTAGGTTTCCCTGAGTCTGAGCCTCCCGTCTGACCTCTTCAAGCTCCTGGGACACGTCCTCCTTCCCCAAAAACCTTTGAAATGCTGACATAAGAACAGAAAGTGGGTTAAAAACATGCACATGTTTTGAATTCACCTGCCCACTGCTGCACAGCTGATAAAGCTGGAGTAAAGACGAATCCGGCGAGCCGTTTGTGTGTTTCGCCATCTAGCGGCGCCGCCATTACTGCGGCGTCACGGCGTCTGTCACTCTCTGCTGTCCTGCTCTGTTCTGCACAGTGGTCACGGTCACTTCTCCAAACCTGTGCCTGCTGCAGCGTTTTGTAGCTGAGAAGTCTGGATATTCATTCAAATTGTCGCCTACTCAATAGCAAATTATGATTTTAAAAGTAACTAAGCAGACTGTGAGGCTCTGAACTATTAAATAATGGACAGGCAACCTGTCCACGGTGCACCTCGCCTTTCACCCTTTGTCAGCTGGGATTGGCACCAGAAATCCTCATGTGGAGGATAAAGCAATAGATGATGAATGAATGAATTTAATGTCATATCTCAACTTTCATAACTCAAAGTGTGCGAGAACTCACAGCTCGTCTGATGCATGCGTTCCTGTGACGATCTATTTGGGACAGAACATGTTTTTTTTCACTGAAGTGAGTGAGGCACTGATTGAATAAAGATAAATAGGGAAAATTGTCACTTCCAGGGAAGCTGAGTGTCTCTGGAAGTGACAGCACTGTAAAAAATAAACACTATATTCCCATGCAGACTTTGTGAATGAAGCCTCGAAACAAATTGCAGCCTGTTGTGTTTTTTGTGTGTTTTATTTCCTTGTACCAGTTGTTTATTTGTTCATTCATTTTTATCTACAAAAGGAACAAAATGTATGTATAAATAACTAAAACTAAGATGAGCTACCCCTGTTTCAAAGACCAGCAACTGCCACTGCATTTGACTAATGAGGTAAGAAAGAACAAAACTTTAAATCACTAATACACAGATTAAATGTCATGTGTGCACAACTGACATGCTCACACATTTGGTCATACCAGTATGGCTCATCATTTGAAGAATGGTTAAACTCGAAGAGGACTTAAAAGGACACCAGAGGGAATATTAGGGTGTAAAGTCACTCCTTTCCACTACATTAATCCTTTCTTCTGTTGAGTTAAGTCCCAGGAGTTACAGGACGTGACGATGTGGTGGGTCTAGTTTGAGAACATGACCCAGAAAAGCAAATCTCTACAAACCAATGGCTGCTAAAAGTAAGTCATTATGTTGTAGAACAGAGACAGGACGCCTAAAGGAGCCTAAAGGACCTGCCCGACTAAACCGCCTGATGTTATTGATCATTTGTGGTGCATTTGTTAACCTGTGGGATATTGATGCCCTTTTATTTGGAAACCGGTCTAATTTATATACACATCCACTCTCCTGACTTGCACCTTGTGCTAATCTGATTACCTGACACCAGCTGACCTGCCACTTTTTATTCAATTAACCAACGAAGGCTGCGAGCTGAAACGTACGTGGGTGCTATTTAGTGAAACACTGTGAAGTATCGATCACAAATAAGCTATTCTGTGTCCATCCAATGCCAACGTTTGTGTGTATACAGCAGCAGAGCAGAAGTTGGTGGGGACAGAGCTTGTATATATATATGTGTGTGTACATACATATATACACATATAAATACATATATATATGTATTTATATCGCCCTATGTCGGCTGAGGTTGGCACAGCACCCCCACGACCCTCCTGTGGAGGATAAAGCCATAGAAAATGGACGGATGGATGTACAGCAATTAGACAAATTAGCAGTGAGGTAGTGAACCACGCACTGATCATTTATGATGGTCATACAGGCTGTATGTCATTGTCACCAGCTGTCTAATAGTCTCATGAAGCAGCAGGAACACTCTAATTCTATATCACCACAATACAACAGCAGTTATGAATTCAGCAAAACATTTAAAGATAAATGGATACGTTTACAAACATGCTTTAAATTTCAAATCCAAGTTTTTATACCGTTTGCTTCTCATTTTGTCCTCTGCGCCAGTTAAAAATAGAATGAAATACTCTTTTGCTTCTATCTTACTGAACAGACTCTATATTAGAGCATTTATTTGGTGAGAGCAGCTATAAACAGCGACAGATGGCACAAACAAGGAGAATGCAGGCTAAAAGTTTGAAGATTTACTGCCACGTTTTTACTTTACATCATGAACAGCGTTAATGCCCAATGTCCTAATGAGCACACTGTAAAGAACACACCTGGATTACCTTACACGCATAGTTCACGCTGACTGCGTAAACTTTTTAATGAGGGCCAAATTTGATAATGTGAAGATTATTATTATAAGGTGAAGACCTTATTTAACAGTGAAAGTTACAAACTTTTTTTATTGTCACAATCATCATTTTTAAATGGCAATGTAACCAAATACACACATCTGGAGTCACATGGGTTAGGGGTCGAGGTTAGGAAATCATGTGTCAGGGAAACTTTGGAGTCCATCCTTCATCCATCATGCAGCTGCTTCCTTATAAATATCCTAAATATCTCAGAAATTCAGTGAGTAGGAAATCCTCCACACTGCTAAAGGTGGGGGACGTGCGCTTTCACCCACAGTTTTCAAACATATGTGGAAATGCATAATCAGTCGTTCTTTATACATCTCCTCACATGTTTTTTGGAACACAAACACTCAGTTTGCCTGTCTGCGCTCCGGCTGCCGATAGTCTGCAGCTCTAAATGTGTGACGTTTTATTATGATTATTATTATTATTATTAATTGGATTAACATTAACTGAAATGGGTGCAAACATGTTACAAAGTGCAAACTCTGCCTGTTGAAAGTGCAGACGCGTAAAAACCCAAACTGAGATTTCTCCCTCCGTAAATCTATTCATGATATTATGAACTGTAGATGGTAAAAAAGACATTTGCAATATAGCATAGAGCGAAAGGCAGGTTCCATCGCAGGACCAACAAACAGAGAGGAGCAACGTCTTTAGAGTCCAACTAACCTAATCCCCAATTTAGCCTGTTTTTTGGACTGAGTGAGGAAGCGGGAGTCCTGTAAACAAAGAAAGGCCCTCAGTATAAGCGGGATCGATACCGGTGTCCTTAACCCTAGCCACTGCACCACCATGTGCCCAAAGTTTCAAGTCATTTAATGTGAATTGCGTTTTACCGAGGCCATCACTGCCAAGTGTTGTGATTTATTATTGGTTTTCATTTGGACCATCTATTACACTCGTGAGGGTTCTTTGCATTTATACTGTTTTCCCTCTTTGTGTAATGTGTTCTCTTTATTTCCTGCTCATCTCATTTCAGTTGGTCCTGGTGTTTCTGGTTCTTGTCGATTATTTTATACTCGTCTTATAATTACATGTGTGCGTGGCGTGCTATGGTATGTCACATGTGAAGCAATACTAGGTATTAGTAATGGTGAAGCAATAACACAACTTTACACTTTATAACAAGGAGTAATGTGCACAACACTGCTGAGCTGAATCACTGGGGCCATTTTCATGCTCTCAGCTATAACCACATTGCCCTCAAGCACTTTCAAGCAAAATTGTTCGTCCTCATTAATCCGAGCTGGAATGTGTGATGGGAGTTAATGAAAATCCTTCTCCGTATTAGACACCTGTGGTGCAAGCGCCACGTCGTCTTCATAATATCATATTATATTCATATCAGGTATTGTTAATAGGTGATTCTTGTCAAATAAATGAGACAGGTGAGCAGATGCTGCCATGATATCACGCCGTCACACACTGGGATGTGGCAGTTTCATCTAATACACGTGAATATATTTCAATTTCTGATCATCGGACACTGAATCTCTTATGTCTCTTTGTAAATCCTGTTTAATTCTTCACAGGTTTATATCCGGTCCTTCTGCTGAGTTATGTTTGGTCAGAGTGTTGCAGAATAAGGTACTCCTTCATCCCACCCCCACCCCCCTGACACCAAGACCTTGCTAAAAGTTGTGCTCACATGAAACAAACTGGATCTTCCATTTCACAGAGCACAGGCAACACAAGATATCACCAAGCTTTCAAACTTTCTGAGGTGCGTGACCCCTGACAGTGGAGAAAGTTTTCCAAGTAACAAGTTCATGATCTAAAGCACAAGTTTACAGCAGTGAATCATCATGTGTGATGTCAAATCTTTGATTTTGCCAACGCTATAACAATATTCTACAGAGATTGTAGACTCAAGGAGAACTAGATTTTATTGATTTCATCTTTTGTCTGAAATCTGTGTTGCAGGCACAACCCCGAGTTTTATCCAGGCGCTTTTTGTTTGGACCATCGTCTTTGGATTTCTTTAGCCTTGGCTTTTTTGGGGGGTTTTATTGTGTTCATGTTTCTTATTTCCATTTTCATTTTGTTTGGGGGAGCCTGGATACTTGTATACCAAAGAAAAAAAAAGGATAAAAGAATAAAAAAATAAAATAAACTCCAAAATAATAACAATACAAAAAGAAGATTCAGAAGAATTTACATTTATGGACTAAAGAGAAGAGTTAGGAAGCTTGATGATGATGTTGTTGATAAACTATTGTTATAGAAATACTGTTTTATTTCCTACAAATTCTGTCTGTTGTTCAAATCTGAAATCTGTAATGTAATTTATATTCCAGGTTAGTAGCATTTAAAGGAAATGATTGTACTATTGTACTTGTCCATAGTTTGTCTCTCAATCTGAGATCATCACACGCCTTTGTCTGTGTTGATGCATCTCTATTTCCTCTAGTATTACCTAAACTATTTAAAAATAATGATTATTAACTAAATTAATTAAAAATTAATAAATTATCCCTCGACTCTGTCCTGCGTGTGTTTTGGGGTTTGTGTGTGTTCTCTGTCCTGCGTGCGATTTGTGGTTTGTGTGTGTTCTCTGTCTCTGCGTGTGTTTTGGGGTTTGTGTGTGTTCTCTGTCCTGCGTGATTTGTGGTTTGTGTGTGTTCTCTGTTGTGTGTTTTGGGGTTTGTGTGTCTCTGTCCTGCTCTGTCCTGTGTGTGTTTTGGGGTTTGTGTGTGTTCTCTGTCCTCGTGTGTTCTCTGTGTGTGATTTGTGGTTTGTGTGTGTTCTGTCCTGCGTGTGTTTTGGGGTTTGTGTGTGTCATCTGTCCTGTGTGTTGTGGTTTGTGTGTGTTCTCTGTCCTGCGTGTGATTTGTGGTTTGTGTGTGTTCTCTGGTGTGTTTTGGGGTTTGTGTGTGTCTGTCCTGTGTGTGATTTGGGGTTTGTGTGTGTTCTCTGTCCTGCGTGTGTTTTGGGGTTTGTGTGTGTTCTCTGTCCTGTGGGTGATTTGGGGTTCCTTCCGTATTTCAGTCATGCAGGAAGTACTGGACTAATCTTTCTAATGACTCAGTTACACTGAAAACAACTGCTTTACAAGTCACTAGTTTGTGTGTCGCGTGTAAAACGACATCACAGCAGTTTCATGCAGCCGTGCTATGATGACTCCGCCCACGTTGAGGAGGTACTAGTAAATGGAAAACAAACCAAACCGTGTAGAGTCGAGCCGTGCTGTGCCGTGCAGGAACTGAGCGGTGGAAAAGCGCCATAACTTTCACCCTGCTGTGAATTGCTTGCTAATTCCTGCTCGACGCAGGAAATTTCAAACCCTTGCTATCCCCTTTAATCTGAAGTCTCTCTGCTTGGCTTAAATATTCACTGCAAAACTACAACAGAGCCGTCACACTTCAGAGCGACATTGCGGCGTCACATTCAGCATCATCTCACTGCACAGCCATCCAAACCAAATTGATGTCGGTTTCTTCATCTTCACTAAATGAACTGCAGTCACAGCTGTGCTCAAAACAGAGCGATATTCTGCTTCTACGTCTTTTGATGTGAGCTCCCGCTGATGCAGCCATCCTAACTAACAGCTACACACTCCTCCTGGAGCATCCAGAAGTCTGAATATTTGCACACACGCTATGGTCCGGGGATCCCCAGAGGTCCTTGAACCCCACTTTGAGAACCACTGATCTATACAGTACGGACATGGACATCAAAGTCCTCAAGACACCCCAGAGAAAACTGGTTAAAGTTTTATTTGACAGCACATTGAGCTATGCCTCGACCTCCTGCTGCTACCTTTATGTTACAGCATCACTTGACAGGATCACACTATGGTCGAGAGTTGAAGGAGGTTAAAAGAAGCTGGAAAACTGAGATCTGCTTAAACTCTCTCTTCTTGGAATTCTAATTTAGTCTATATATTATGACATATATAAGCATATTATATATTAGGACTGGGGAAGGCAGTAATGTCGCTACGCTAACCACTACACACACAGAAGAAGAAGCAGCGGAAAACACAATACACGACGAGCTAACGTGGACACAATGGAGAGAAAGCAGAATTGCAAAAGTAACAACTATTTAAACCACATTTAAATGTAATTTAAATAGACACACTCACAAGCACCTGAGTGTTATACAGATGTTTGCAGGGTTAGGCACACCGGTGACAACTATGTGATGTTAACATCTGTTTCAAAGATCACTTAAAAACTGTGGGGAAGCATTAATAGAAAAATCTATAATTATCAGTAGTTGGAGTTAAGTTAAACACTGACAGCTTTTGTACCAGTGCTGCTCATGGTGAGGTCTTTTGTGTTTGTGTATTGGTTTTGGTTTTTGTGTTTAATCCTGTGACACAAATGTTTTAAAGTCAGGCTTATGTTAGGCCTGAGGAACTGATTCTGAAAGTTAAGATTTTGTTTTTTATTATTATTTAGGTTATGGCTTAAATTCAGTTAGTATTTGTATTATTATTTGTATTATTAGTATCTGTTTTATGGTTTTCAAATTTTATTTAAACGTAATTCTTTCATTATTATTATTATTTGCATAGCCAAAATGAAATGTGCAATCAGATGATTAAAATGTTAGTTAATCAAGTACTTTTCAGTTCAAATTGACACTTTTAAGGATTTCAAGGACCCATTGGAATCCAGTGTGATCTGTGATAAACAGCTGATTCTGAACTTTTTCATTACATTTACAGTTGAATTGCTTTTAATAAACTTACTGTAGTTTGTAAATGAGAGAGATTTAGTATAAATGGGAATTCTGGGACTTTTCACGCTGGTGTCCATGTTTATAAATGTGTGTGTGAATAATACTTTCCAAAACTTTCAGAATTGGTCCAGAGTATACATTTTGGCTAATCAATTGCTCCTATGGGGCAACTGTGAAATCTTACACCACATCTACTAAAAAGATTTCTGGAGTTTCCTGAGAGAACTTTGTTGACATTAAATGTAAACCTAGTCACGCATACGGTAGTTTTTAGCTACTCGCCCTCCCTGTCAGTCTAATGTCTGTGAAATCAAACACAACTGTGAAAGTGAATGACATACACACCTCACAGCCATTGTTACACAATGTCACACTGAAGGAGGAGATATTTGAGTGAGAAGATGGAGGCGGTGACAAAAATTGACATACAACAACAGGGTAGATCTCTGCTGCTGTGTGTGTGTGTGTGCATGTGTTCATTAACCACAGTGAAAATTCATTAGAATTCCTAGTTAAGACAAGTAGTGTAATGGAAAACCCTATAAATGTATAACTGCACTGAAAAAAGAAAATGGTTGACAAACTTAAAGCTATTACTGCAAATGGAAACACCTAAATGATCATTAAGATCATTGAGAAACAAAATTAACCAAGTATGAAGTCAACGCGAACTTAATTCATTTATGTGTTACCAGTTAGAGTAATACCTTCTAGGTGCATCAACCATTTTGTTTTTTTCAGTGTAGTTACACATTTATGGGGTTCCAGTCAGCATTCCAGTCGTTTTTTTCTTTTCTCCAGGATCTTGCTTTACAGAGGCCAACAGAAGCAGTTTCTACAGCACCCCAAACTGGCAACCCAGTTACAGTTTAAGCATCAGCGGCATCCTCTCTGTGCAGTGTAACAGGAAACTCTATCATTTCCCTACAGAGGGACATTCTTTACTGGGTACAATCATTTTTCAAGCACCAGGATTGGTTGTGATTGTTGGACCTTGGGTCTGGCAATAAAGTATAACTGAACTGAACTGAAAAGGTTACTCTTAAAACATACAGTAAGTACAAATATACAGGCTGCATCAATGACACAGTGTGTAATCTGTGTTTCTGTTGGCGTGTGCAATACCTCTTTCTGCTCCCGCCTCGTCCTTCCTCTCCATCAGCAGGTAGCGGGGACTTTCTGGGAGGAAAGGCAGCACACAGAGCTGCAGCACGGCTGGAAACGCCATGAAGGCAAAGAGGAAGTTCCACCTGGACCCCTGCACACAAAATATCTGATCAAACCTCAGGCACAGAAGACAAGTGGGACAGAACAGTGTTTTAGAGCTGTTGTATAACAAGTGGAATAAGTAGAGGCAGATTGTGCCAGCGTGGATTACCATCATTTAAATGCAAAATAACAATCTGTGACGCTATTTGTGGAAAATGGGGAACTGCATGGCTTTTGGCAATTATTGGAATGTGAAAGCTATTTAAGCCCTACATTATTATGTGATGCATTTATATGCACATATTTATTTCAGAGAGACTGAATCTATGAGCTGATCCTGGTACACAATACTGCTTCCCGTTGTGTTCAAGACATTTCAGTTCCAGGGTTGATTGAAGTACGGCACAGTGCTGACTGTGCAGTGTGAGTCCTCTGTGCCCCTAAGAACCAGCATGCACGGTTCCCCTGAAGGCACCACCGGCTCTGTTGTTTATTCTGTCTGTGATCATTGCAATTTGGAATGAAGTGATGCGACTTAAAGCTGGTCTTATATATTAGTGAGCTGTGTTATTGCTGTGTTATACGCTAAATACTTGACACCTGTAGAGGATGTCTTTGATTTTTATTTTATTTCTTTACAGAAAACTGCATACATATTTTCTGGATGTGTTCCAGTAAAGTTAAATAGAAATAATGATCCTCTATTGTCATTATAGCATTTCTAAAACAACAAATCTAATGGCGACCTAAGACTTCTGCACAGTACTGTAAACCCACCCTTTGGCTGATTTAGAAAAAATGCCAAGAAGTGGGCTGAGTATTATAAGTGATTATCACTAAGCTATTACCTGAAACATGGGATTACTGAAAGATGACGTATTTATTAACACACTATTACATTGTTACTACAAGTAAATGCTACAAAAACATTACCTCACTGGTCCAAAATGTTGTGACTGTACTGTTGATGTCAATGTCAATGTCAGAGCACTTGAGTTATTCAAGATAATCCTGATTTTAACTTTTTATTACTAAACTTGAAGTTTTTTGATGACGTTATTACTGACATCATCAAAAGCTTATGTACAAGCAAGCCAAGGACACTGACTGAACAACACGCAGTCAGCACTTTAGCTATGCCTCACTCCACATTACCCCATTCTGTGTGAAAGTGCAGCTCCAGCTATCCGGCACATCTTTGCTTCCAATAATTTACTCGTGTAAATGAGAGCGGTCATAAGCAGACACTGAAGAGGGAGGTGACCTTTGCAGAGAGAATATCAGCCCGTCTGCTGGGGATTCAGTTTTAGAACCCTTACTTCTTTTGTTTGTTTGGGGGGTTTTTTATATCAGAATTGAACACCTTATAAATAATGTAATTGTAATGAACAGCTCAAAGGTATAAAATAAAGTTGTTGGTTTTCTTTAGCCAACTATGCAGAGATGTTCTACAAGCGTGTTGAGCGATTCATTATAGAATTTAGCAGAGGCTCTGCATGGAGGGACGCAGCAGTGCTCCACTTTACATTTAAAATGCATTTTTCCATTTTAGGTCACGCTCACAAGTCCAACAACTAATGAAAGACAGCGTCTACGTTTGCAGCAAAAACCTGCTGTTGTTGTTGATACGGTGACAGACGGGCTGTGACGCTGCAGTCGCTGCAGTACGAGGAACTTCTACATGCTTTTAACTTGATTTAACCTTGATTTTTTTCTTTTGTTTCCCATAATGCATATGCGTGTGATATAAGTGCATGTACTGTAGCGTGTAAGTGCACACGAGAGAATCATTCTTCACACACAAATGTGCTTTTAAACTAATTGAATTTACATTCATTTATTTTACACTCACACTTGTACTTTATCAGCAATTGACAGCGAGTTCATCTAAATCCAAAGGAAAAGCATTTAAAAAAAAAAACACAGGTGTGCTACTCGAGGACCTTTATGACCGTGTACATGACGTTAAAAGCATTTAGTTATATTTTTGGAGTGTGCCCCTCTGAGACATTTATTGAACTATAAAGGTAACCCTGTGTGAGCTGTGCAAATAATCCCGCTGCACAATCCAGACTTCTCTCTGCTGCTGAGTTAGGCGTCGTCTTATCTCCGCTGGAGATTTCTCTTGTGTGCTCTGCACTATGTACATTACTGTATGTGCACCCGAACACATTATTCACCTCACCATGAACCGAGCCCGGCTTTGTTAATGAAAAACTAAAGTCCAGCAAAAGAACAAGCTTTATTTCAATGAACGGGACTATAAAGTCATTCAAATGTATATAGAATTTCAACAATGCATGTATCCATTTTTGTGTAGTTGTGTTACATTTGGGAACACCTAGTTAGTATAATATGAAGCATTACATGTAAGACACTTCTCAATCTTTAATTGTCAGAAGTGTATCAGAAGCTAAAGTTGGCAGTTTTTAACTTCTTCTCCTTCATGTAGGACCTGCTTTTTTCCCCACCAGCTGCACTGCAGAGAACCAGAGAAACTTGACCCAGATAGTCACGACTGCACAGAGATCTGTGGGAACCAAGAACCGTGTGTATAAGACAGCGAGCGACGTCATCCACGTCTCAACCTGTTTTCCCCCACTGCCATCGGCAAAAATACCATTTATTTTTGCTAAGATGAAGAGCTTCTCTCCCCAAGCTGCTGCCTCCAACTCTCTACCTGTCACTCACACACACACACACACACACACACACACACAGTGGATAAACACACACCTTTTAAAAAAGTAAGAACTCAAAATAGGTCTAGTCCATGGTTTTCAACAGAAATATCTTCTTTACTTAAAAAAAGAAATAAAGCCTGGATGCTTGGGACCCAGGTCACTGGCTTGCATTTAGGCAGATTAGAAATAATCCTCATATATATATATATTCTCCTCAATATTTTCAGATTTCCGTTTTCCACGTTCAGAATCTGTAAATAACACAAAATGCTCCTCTATGACACATTATGTGAAAGCCACCATAGTTCCCTGAGGCACATGTGATGCATTCTGCAGTCTCACCATTAGATGTCACTAATTCTTACACACTGGACCTATAGTGCCTGGTCTTTGATGAGAATACCTGTTCACATGGCACTCTTTGAACTATCAAAGTCTGTATACATAAAAGGAAAAATGTTCATTAGTACTTTTAGTAAACATGTTGTACTTTGTTACATGTTGCTGATACAATGAACGACAAAAAAGAATGTTGTCTTGATCCAACTGGCTATAACCCCATTATCTCTCAGAAATCCAAGCCATGACTCGTAGTCGTACCCGTTTACGGCAAACGAAACAGAGCAGACATATGGATTCTCGCTATATTCCACCCGCCTTTGTTTTTCCTTTCAATTATCAGAGGTGAGAACACGGAGGCTGCAGGGTCTTTACCAGCATCCTGTTATTGAGCAAAAGCATTAGAAGAGGACATCACTGGCTTCTGTTGACTTTTCAGACGCATGTAATGAAAATGTCAGGAGGATCAAATGTTTGAGCTTCATCTTTTGGCTCCTCAGCGGATCATCTATCTCCATCTTGTGTCCTCATGTCCTCCTTCACAGCATCCATTAAACCTTCTCTGTGGTCTTCCTCTTTGCTGTCCTTCCGTCACACATCAGCCCTGACACTCGTCTCCTCTTCGCCTACCTCCCCATGCTCTCCCGCGACCCACATGCATGTTATAAAGTCTATACCTGCATATCACAGACTTCCTATATGGGGACCCACTTTTTAAAGATGGCAAACTCATGTGAAATCCCAAAATAAATCCTGACAAGATCACATGTGTGCATAATGTAGTGAACTATTCGTGCCCAGGAGTTGCATCGTAAATGATGTAATTACATCTGTGGTTTACGCGAACTATTCAAAAACACATTCAAAAAGAAAAATAGTTCCTGCACAGACAGCAGATTATGGAGAAGGACCTACTTTCCCATTCTCCAGTCATGTCCCATTGGTCAGGCCTTCACCTGTGAGATGAAAACACATCTGGAGCTGTTGTGTTTGTAAATAAATAAAGACGCTCGCACACACACACACACTCTCACACAAACTGGTTTCCATGACTTCTGAGGACAATACATTGACTTGCATTCATTTCTTGGAGACTTAACTTAACGCTAACCGCTACTAGCCTAACCTCATCTACCAAAAATGTGAAATTCACATGATGCAGATTTGCTTTTTCTCCATAATGTGATTGTGTAAATAGATGTAGGTCCTCACAGACACACACAAATCCCTTCCCCGTGAAATTCTCACACTAAAAAGCTTGGTCAAAACTTCACATTATCTGACTCTTTAGATAGAATCCACCAGGATCAGAAGGAAAGCCCATCAGCCCTCTGGCTATAGTGGTTTGTAATGAATGTCACCTTCTCTCTCCGCCTCTCTTACTCCATCTCACTTTGACAGCTGGCCCTTGCAGGTGTGTGCCGTCCCTTTGTTCAACCACAGGTGTGGGAACTGCTGTTCCAGTGGGAGCGCGGACTTTCTTACTTAAGGAAATGAGAGAAAACTGTTCACAGATCAAAAGGTTGTAATTATTAGTGCATATTACCAGATAGAAATAATCTGCATTTTGACCTTCAATTTATATCCACTTTTTTCGTTATAATACAGTAAAAAGAAAATCATTTTGTAATATGAAGGAAATATTATGATGATACATATTTATAAATCAGTCGCCAAGTAATAGGCTGGTAATAATGGAAGATTTGTGTAGGACCTTTTTACTTTTTAATATGGTAATTAGCCTGGATATCACATGTTTTACTGTAATATTATTACTATTACCACTTATTATATTAACATTGATGATTATAATAAGTAAACATGAGTATACTAGTATCACGTTATTATTGTACTGTGATGTAAATCGTTAAATGACCTTTTCTCACCTAAGAAACTCGGCCTACTGCAAGAGACATATGCACGTCTTCATCTGATCTAATAAAGTGCAATAATCTATTTCCTGGAGAGTCAAAACCAGGAAGAAAGCCCACATCTCACCTGTGTTATAAAATTGATAGTAAAATACTTTTATTGGTCTTTAAGAGCAATAAAACTCAGCATAAACGTCCATAGCCTTTTCATTCCTCATTTTATATACTTTGTGATTTGAATAATTAGACACATTTGTCATGAACACAACATACAGTGTTTACCGCTTTACTTGGACCTAAAGCTGCTTCTGTTATCCTATATTATCAATTTTGCCGTGTGTTGTATTGATTTAATGTTGCATTTCATTGTACACGACGTGAACGTGATAAATCAATTTTGAGACTTTATGGATCCCACACTGGGGAAATGCACTTGTTACAGCAGCAGGGTAAGAAGCAGACAAGCAACACAATACAAAGTATTTATAAAAATAAAAAGGGAAATTCCCTTCATATGACAATACACTTTTTTTGTATCTGAAACCATAGATGTGCGCAAGGATAGAGTATAAAACAAAAAAGAGACCATGAATGTAGCGTCTGAGGCATGTCGATGAGTTCAGCGTGGAGGTTAACGTCAGAGCTTATCACCATTGTGCACCACACGACTAATGAAACAATCCTCCCGTGACAGTTTCACGGCCAGAGGCCAACAAAGCACCACGGTGGCATTATCACCACATATGTGTCACATGTGGACCGTCCCACTATTGTCAGATGACGAGGACGAGGACGGGGATGTCGCCGAAGTGATGGGAATACATAAACAATGGCACATACAGTTCCATGTGATATTTGTAAAGGTGGTGTGTGGATCACCATGATGGATGTGACAATCCAATACTCATACATTTAAAATGAGTATCTCGTCAACACTGCGCCTTCACACCGCGCCCCAGTGTAAATGTCAGGGCAAAGTGACAGTCTAAAAATAACAACCGTAAACTGTGCGAGCTCACTGTCAAACATGGTCGTTCCTGAAGAATAAATTGCGTTTCGGAAACGTGTTTTGTGATATTAATTCAAAAATTCAGACACTGAAGTCAACTTAAAAAGACATTAAATTAAAAAGAAGTGTTTCAGAGGGATGCAACGCAAACCTCACTTCGTAATCAGAAGTCCTGCAGTTTTGCAAGATTAAAAAAATACTCAAATACCGGGCAACAGGATAGCTCGGTTAGTAGAGCCGGCACCAGACTATAACTGTCGGACCCCCCTGTGGTTTTGTCTTGGGCAATTATAGATCGATGATTCAGGAAACTCAATCAGTCGTTTGAAAAGTAATAAAAACATCTCCGGACTTACAAAAGAATACAGAACTAGCAGAGTGATCAACGTTTTTAAAATCAAAGATCAGATGGAGGAGTGACAGAGACACCGCCGATCGCTGCAGCATCCCTATCTCTCTACTCAGCAGGGTACTGCCGTTCTATAGTCTATAGCAAATCATTTCAACACCCTCGATATTAGTATTTAAATGCATAACCCTGAGTGGTATACTGTATATATATGGTATATATATATATATATAAGTATTGCTTACATCATGCCTCTCCCTTTGTCTCTTCGCTCCACTTGTGCAGCCACTTGTGTATTTGTTGTTCTCAGCAGATGCTTTAATAGTGGTTGTACATAATTGTAAGGGTGTAGCCCAGGGGTGTCAAACACACGGCCCGGGGGCCAGATCCGGCCCGCCAGAGGGTCCAATCCGGCCCACAGGATGAATTTGTTAAAATTTCACACTACGATTACAATCTAAACGTCACGTCAAATACAATATTTTTCTCTTCCAGATACCCTGTGACTAAATGTTTGTGCCTTTTTAGAGCCAGTGTAGTACATTTAGAAATTGCACTTATATTTCTCAAGAAATGTCTTGTTTTGTAAAAATATCCTTCATTAAATGTAAAACAAAGGAGAAAAAAAAGCAAGGAGTTCTTGTTGTTCATAGGTTATTATGCTATTATTTTACTATTTTTACTGGTCCGGCCCACTTGAGATCAAATTGTCCTGTATGTGGCCCCTGAACAAAAATGAGTTTGACACCCCTGGTGTAGCCTATAGTACACTATTGTTTCTTTTCCTCAGAGACATGTTGTTCCACTAAGATAATGGAATGTCCATGTGGGCCCCATAAGGGTTGTACTCAAGCTGACAAAATGGGTCCCAAGTGGTTTCGTCCACGCCAGTGTTTGCCCACTACCCACTAAAGCCTGCCCCACACGAGACGATTTTTAAATCTGACTTGATTTTAAAAACCTTTTTTGTTTTAATCCTGAGAAAGCACAGATTATGCGATGCAGTCAAACGACTTCTGCTTCAGCTCATTGTCTTTCATGCTGGAGAGCGTGTACAACGGGGCACAGAGATAAATGACCTGAGCTCCCCTTACTCACCATCGTGTAATGTAAAGTTATAGACCCCTTTGTATTGTATATTAACATTCCAAGGACTTGAACACAGCAGTATGCTTAGTAAAACACGTTTAAACTGCAAACCTTCAGACACAAGGTCACCCTAACACACTGAACATAACTGCCAAGAAAGAAACAATCATATGCTTAAGGGATCCATTTTTAAGACCTGGCCCAAAAACAAAAACTAATGTTTTTCAGGAGTGAAGCACTTTGTTCATTTTACCAATTTGGCTTTCGAAAGCCCATGTGTCTTGTGCAAGCTGTTGTGGGGGTGTGGAGAACATTTCCACCACAGGAAACAAGCTGTGAATGAAAATTCTTGCGGATATCTCATTGGAACAAGGGACAGATTGAACCACTCAAAAGCTCTGCAAGGTAGAAACGTGAGCTTATTGCTCAAGTGGTTTGAGGGGAAGCAATGTCGCTGGAAGGCAAAGTGGAGGGAGATATCCCCCCACAAATCATTTGTCTGGCAAAAACAGGTGAGGGGAAATCATTAAGTGCCAACGGAGGAGTGTGTGTGTGTGTGTTGTCACATGAATGTCAAATTAAAATGATACGATCCTTGAAGCTTTAGAAGTCTGCCACTCACCCATGAGGCTTAATCGTTTCTATTGACCAATGAAAAGTCCCTGGCATTCCAAACTTTATGGCTACTGAACACCTTGATGTCTCACCGTGTCCCTGAGTCCCCGGAGACACAGGAATTCAGTAGGAACTGAAATGGAACCAAGTGTGTGAGGTCAAGTGTGGTTATGTGAAGTACTGACACACGCCAACAGTTCTGGAACCGACCCTGGCTCGCCCTCTGTTCCATGAACCAGACATGGCTGCCAGTGGAGACAAATTGGGTTTTCCAAAGGAGTTTCCCAACCTTTTATGTTAAGATTTCGTGTGTTAAAAATGCATAAAATCAAGTTTTAATTCATCGACAAAAGTCTTGGAAGTGACTTGATCTGAGGTGTTGCAGATAAGGCTGTAAATTCATGGGCAAATATGCTCTTGACCCAATTTATCGTGTGATTTGGGTCACTACGGTTTGCATCTTTAAAAAGTGGGTCCTCGTATTGAAGGTTTGGTAAGCACTTTTCTAAAGTGGCTTCAGATTTGGAAGGGTCGCTTCCATTAGCGTGCAGTGCTAACAGTTAGTTAGTTACAACATTGTAAAATGAACTAGCTACCAGGCAAAGTAACAACTGCATTCACTTTTTTTTTTTTTTAGTTCAAATGTGTCAAAAAAAATTGACCCCCATTAAACTTTAAATTTAACTGTATGTTCAATTATTTATTTATTTTATTATTTTGTTTGAATATTAAATATGTTTAATGGATGAAATGGACACTTAATAGAATCAATGATTACATTATTGTCGGTGTTATCTTTACTATGTTTAGAATAGTAGAACAATGAAACACAACACATGTACTTTCAGTTTGGAAATGGAGCTGTGAATAGTCCTCTACGTTTTCAGTATGTCAATAATCTAATAAAGATAATATTTATTATATTATATACACATGCTGTGAATAGTCTTCTACATTTGTGATATGTTAATAAGACAATATATATATATATGAGTTTCTACCTCCTTTCAAACATGAGTGTGTTGTCTTCTTTGTCTTTTGTATGCATTACATGTTTGGAAACAAAAGATAAAGAATGGTGTTGATATGTATCAATGCATATGACTCACTCACTTACTCACTCACTGTCTACCACTTTATCCTCCACATGAGGGTCATGAGGGGCCGGAGCCAATTCCAGCGGACACAGTTTCCCTACGCAGATTTGATTCTGCTTGTTCGTGTGTTGTGTTATTGAAAGGAGGAAAAATAAGCTGTCACTGTCTTGAACAGTGATGGATTCACAAGGTTCCGATGAGCTCGACAGAGAACGACACTCACCTGACCCAGCAGCTCCGGCAGACCCAGAGCTTGTCCTGTGAAGACTCCCAAGCAGATCAGTATGGAATTGAACTGACCAATCAAGCCCCTGACGTGTCTTGGGGAAATTTCCCCCAGGTACATGGGGAGGGCACTGAGAGCGACACCTGAGAAACAGAAACAAAGTAGTAATTATGCAACTTCTAACGGTCAAATGTATTAGTATATGATCTGTATTTATATCATGCTTTTATAGTCTTGATGATCACTCAAAACCAGCCATACAAGATCAGGGATCACCTTGAAATTGACTCCTTGGGAAAATGTTTACTGACGTTATAAAACAAGTGAGAAGTAGAAGCTCATTTTCATTTTCGCTCCATGGTGTCCAACTGCGACCTCTGTCCGACCTCCTACACTTCACTTTCAGACGCGGTTTCTGTTGGTGAGTAAATAAAGTCTTACCGGAGTCCAAGCCCATTATGAGACGACCGATGATGAGCATCTCAAAGGATTTTGCAGTCTCACCCAGAGAGAGCAGCAGTGCAGCGATGACAGCGAAGACGTTATTCAGCAGCAGGGTTCCTTTCCTGCAGTCAGAGAGAGAAACGCATCACTTTTGTATGAGCAGGACAGACTGACGCCATTCCACTGTGGATACCCACAGTTTCAACAGGATAAAGACATGAATAAGGTTATCTGTGAGAGCTGAGTGAGGGAGAGTAGGGATGTGATGTGGTACAGAATCGGATTCCTAAACTGAAGAGTTGTATTATCGAGAGTGTGTGAAGGGAAAAGGTGTTTTCCTGTAGACTGCGGTTGTTGCCTGCAGCAGTCACGGTGTGTGATCTGTCTTCTCTTCTCACAATACAGTCGACTCACTATTATGATTATCTCTACAGCAGTCAGGGCCCGATATGATCTGAAAGCTTCTTTGCTCAACTCTGCCCAAAGAATCACTTCCAGTGACTTTGACTCTTTTTTGTTTTTTTCTCTGTGTACAGTAATAGAACAAAAACTAAGAGCAAGCATTCAGACTTTGAAATGCACTTGCTGACTCACTGAAGCAATTTTCCTCTTGGATTGCTCACTTTGTTCTCATCTGCTAATATATTTCCAAGTCTTCTCCCTGGATATGAATGTCAACCGTTTTAATAAACTGTGCAAAAGCAGCATCTGGTTCACAGATGAAGAGAATGTGGAGGAAGAATGAATAATATACGCTTCAGCCTAATTAACTCATGGAGGATCGACACCTGAGAACGCCAAGGTGAATCGTAAAGGCGTTCTAATTTTCTCAAACGTCTTCCGCCACTCCCAGATTGACATCCACATCATTAGTGGGTAATGGGTTCCTTTGAAAGTATACAATATCAGAGCAGTGGCATTGTCAGTGCTGGAGCCTCTCCCCGGGGGAATAGATGGGCGTGTAAGGCTCTGCAGTGAGTGAACCACGGGCAGTGAAACCTGAAAAAACACATCACTTTCTGAGTATGTGTCAGTACCTCACACACCGAGACTTAAAGATAAAGATATATATACAGTATTTCCCTTTTAACAGCCTGACAGAGAAAGAAGAAAGCCAATGGAAAGGAACATGAGAATTAAGCCTGTCAATATTGACTGAAAGTAGTCGAGATTCCTGCTGTTTGTGACCAATGTCACATAATGTATCCTGTTTTTAGTGGTATAATCATATACATATATATATGTATGGGTGATTCTTCAACTATAGTCGATAAACATGGCCTTTAATGTGTGGTTTTTGCTTATATTTCCTTGTCCCTGGGCCAGATTTTGGACATTCACCCCTTCTTAATATTGAATTAAAATGCGTTTAATCTTCTTCCCTGACGCCCCCTGTACCGGGGGCAGACTCACGCACTGTGTCACATACGTATCAAAGGCATGTTTACCTTTGCTCATTCTTGACATGCTACATACCCACAGAAATCTCAGAAACTCGGCTAAAAGTTGCTCTTCTTATGTTCACCAAACACAGACTAAACGGCAATTGATCGAACCAACACAAGCCGAAAACACCGTAACAGTCAATCAGCGTAGTCATGTAAAAAAAAAAAAGTCTGCTCAACAATAGAGACTCCACAGCTATTTTCACTGGAACAAAACCGATTCTAACGGAGAACTAGACTTCCCAGCATGCTTTGGGGACTGCTCCTTGTCTGATTGGCCATTCCAGACGGACATTAGCTCGTTTCGATTGGAGATGGGCGAATGTCCATCAAACTACGTCATACACATTTGCGTCCTTCTGACGTGCGGAGCTATGGCCCTGAACCATGGATGTATTATAAGAAGTGGATGTAGCTCCGTCCCCTCTGCCTTGAAGACAATTTTGTCATGGTGGCCGCGTGTGGTACTGCAACAAAAAATACTCAAAAAGCAATTTTCCCATTGACCACAATAGTAAAAGAGACGCCTATAAAACTGTTCTCCTCGAGATGTGGACACAGGCATGTGTAGATCTTTATATTCTATATTCTTAATTCATGGAGTTCATACAGACATCGTGAACACGGGGCTTGTGACGGTGGAGCTGTGACCGTGTGATGCACTGAGACCTGCGGTCACTGGCTGCTATCGGTTCATAAAGTTACTGATAAATGTGATGAACGCATGGATCAGAGTGAAAGAATCTGGAGTTATAATTACGTTGAAGTCGTTGTTATTGTTCCTAATAATATGACCGTGAGTCTGCAGGTTTTCTGGCCTGACTTTATTTTAATGTTTTATGATTATTATATTTACCATAAATTTTAAGTATAATAATAAGTTAGCTTTATTTGTAAACCACCTACAAAAACAGTTACTTTGCACATGACTTCCATGAGTTTTTAAGCTCCTAATGCACATTTTTAAAGGTGATATTAATTTTAAAATGAAATATTTCTTTGGGCGAGGGAAAAAATCCTTCATTTATGGTGGGTCCCATCTGCATTTACTCTGGCACAGTGGTATCTACAGTGGAATCTCAAGTGTTATCTTTATTTTGATAATTCACATAGAGCTTGATTGATTGTAGAGATATACTCTCTCTATATATATTAGTTTGGGACCCCAAAAAGAGGGTCAGTGAAGAAGAGGCTAAATATTATCTTTATTAACAAAAGACATATAAATTCCTACTTAACTGAAATGTATCATGTGTTATAAGATGTATTGTAGTCATGTGACAGGAGAACACATGGCAGCAGAGCAGAGTTAGCTGCATGACAGGAACAGAAATAGGAACATATCAAAGTACATTTTTGCTAAATCAAGAATATGTTTATTGGACGTCATTTCCAAACAGCTCATATTTCCTTTAAATGTATAAATAATGACAAAAATAGGATTTTATATTGTGTATTTTGTGAATATTTAAGGCTAAAACAGAAGTTAGCATGCTAATATTTCATGAGATTTAAAAAAAACAAACAATATATCCTTATATTACATCTGTATATTAGTAAGTACATATGTCTTATATGTCCCCAATCAGCTGAAGAAGAAATCTTTCAGATATACGCACCTTCCGAGTATTCTGAGCAACACAGAGACGAACAGTGCTCCCAGAAGGCCTCCGATGGCAAATATGGAAACTGTGATGGACCAGAGGAAGGTAACGGTCTCTTCTTTAATTGGCTCCCCATATCGCTCCATCCATGTGGTGTTGTAGAAAACTTTGATGTGCTGCAACACAAACAGAGGCAGAGAATTGATTTCTTCATTTCATTTCAATTATTATGTATGAAATAATTGATTAATGGGTTTGAATGTAAAGAATTAAAACAAGTTTCTGTGATTTTTCAGCTTCTTAAAAGGTGAATATGTTCTGGTTTCTTTGCTCCACGTAACAAAGAAATCATTCAAACTTCATTTTTTGGACAAAAACAAGACATTTGAGAACATCATCTTTTCCAGGTTTTGAGAAACACTGATCAATATTTTTACACATTTATGGTCTAAAGAAAGCACTTCATTAATGGAGAAAATAATTGAGAGATGAATCGATTCTTTTATTATTTACCCAGTAACATATCTTATCTTTATGAATCACCATGTTTATAGTTTCAGTGATTAGAGCAGATGACGGACAAAGGTAGAGAGGGGGTGGGAAAGAAAAGATGTCATGTGACATTATTGACTTTTAGCAGAACATTTGGACATAGCATGAATTGTTGTATTTCATTACCCCAGAATTGATATCATGAGAAGGGTCAGCTCTACAGAGGCGGCCATTTTGGATCAAAATTTCATAATAGCACACAATGGAGAAACGAAACATCTTTAGACCTTTGACGCGAATCGAAGGCTACAACACACCTGTAGGAGGAGAGTGAGGTAAAAGATATTCAGCTGCAACATGAAACTTCACCAATACATTGCTATAGTGTATTTTACACACTGTACCTTTAAGGCTTTGAACATTAACTAGTGTTGCTTGATCTGATATCTCTTGCATTTCTTACCCAAACAACATTCATTTTGCAAATAACAGACTGACAGACGTCCCTTGCATTTAGGTGGTGAATAAATCCTCTCATTAACTTACACTGGTACAGCTGTGGTTAACTAACTAACTGTCGTACAAATGCTCATCCAGTGACAAAATGACGTCTTCTGCTTTGACAACTGCATCTATCACCGGTAACTGACTGGTAACACCTGAATGAATGAAGTGCATTCAAACGAGCGTTAGCGAGGATCAGAGCAGTGGTAGGTGGAACAGAGTCAGAGGATCAATGCCGTTAAACATTGGTCCTCCCCAACTCTTCCTCCTCCGCAGGTAAGAAAGCCGAGTCAGCGTAGTTAGCCTGACGCGCCGCAAACCACAGACCACCCTCAGGGGAGTCAGCAGTTTTGCTGCACTTTGTTGGGAACGATGCTCTGCTAAATGTGCTACTTTGCCTGCAGAGGAGGAAGAAGTCTGTCAGGGGCTCTCGTCTCAGTTCCCTCTTCTCCGCACTTGCGGATGTGGATGAGAAGACTGAGGCTGTAGCCATAAGTTCTACGCTTCCAGTGAACGGTGAGGATAGCGATGAGTCATGTTTTGGGCTATTCATTTCTTTCTTTGTAGGAGCAGAATACATGTTACACAGTTGGAAAATGATGTCTTTGAAGTTTAAATTGGAACTACCCTAATTTCACAGCTTCAGAGTCTGTGTGATAGTTGAATGTGTTGTTGCGAGGAGATTGGAGGATGCCTCCACTCCTCCACCTGTCTGTTAGCGGAAAACCACCAGGGGTCCTCAGAATCTGTAACTTTACCTTTTCTTACAGCTGTAGTGTGTAACTTTTAATCAAAAACAAACCATTGTCGAATGAGTTCACACAGTGCTGATTAACCCCCTCAGCTCCACCTGACTCTCTGTGTTCCACTGACATTCCTGTCCTGCACAGGATTAACGTCACTGGTTAATGCAGTGATCAAACTTTTTCTGGTGGGCCCTCCCGGGGGCCCCACAGTTTTCTTTTTGCCCCTCGAAACGTCTCTATTATCCAAACCTTGTCACCAGTGTAGGTTTTGTAGTGGTACGTCACTTAAATGAGTCCAGCTTACAGCGAGACCAAAAGTTCCGCCTGCTAAACTTTAGTTAGGACTTAAAAAAAAAAAACAGACCTCTCTGGAGAGTCTCCAGGCCCCCCCAGGAGGGCCCCCCAGTTTGAAAGAGGCTGGATTAATGTCACGACCAGGCTAGAAAGATATTTGATGGCCCATGTGGCAACAATTAAAATTCTGACCATGCATGTTTAATGGCAGACATAAAGTATTTTTGAACAAGAAGTTTTCATTGAATTCTGGAAAACAAACATTCCACAAACTGTAAACTGAATAATAATCAATAAATAATGAAAATAAGGGAAATAAGTGTGACGTATGAAAAGACTGTCCAAGTCTTTGTGACAACTATCAATCCTCATCAACCTCGTGTCTTTGTCCTCAGTGAAACGGCTTCTTTGGGCTGTTTTGATTCAGTTTTGGAGCGAGAATCTGCTCAGACATGGGGAATTATGGTTGAGATCTTCCCCAGCTTCGCCCCAGTCAGGGTAGATTTGCCCGAAATCCCTTATGACTGTTTCACAAGCAGTTTGGAAATCCAGGCCTCCATACCCACGCAGAGCTGTCATCAGTGGCTCCGCCTCTCTCTGTGCGTCCGAGCTACACATTTATCGGTCTACTTGGGTCACATGACCACATGATGACACGTGAAACTCTCGACGAGATAGAATAAAAAAATCATTTTTTTAGGTATCTGAATATTTAATACTTAATCATTGATGTCATTATTTGGCATTTTGGCCTTTGATGATTTTATATTCCATAGCATTTCCAAGTACGTAGTATGGAAGTATCCCAGACCACTAGAGTCCGCTGTGATAAAAGTAATTAAAAGTGGATTTTTAACTGAATCGCATAAAACACATGCAGTGACTGTGTGTAACTGTAGACAACGTACCACTCTATTTTAATGATCTTCTTCCCACTGTCTCCCAGCTTGAAGTCAGGCACAAGGGAACATGTGGAAATACCGATTAATAATCCAGCCAAGATGATGGCTTTGCCCCCATCGTCTCCTTCATGCCTTAAATAAATATTTAACCGTCTCAGCTCCACGTCAGATGAACATTGGCTCACAGTTGAAGGTAAACCTCATGTGCATGTAAGGAGAGTGCAGGTAAGCAGAGTTTATATGCTGTGCATTAATACTGTGGTTTGCTGTGACAGGGGCTGATTATAGCTCTGTGATAAATGGAGCATGGAGTTTATTTTCAGTTAGTTTCATTGTTATAAACACAGGCACTTCTGGTGAGCCTGTATTTCCCTGTTATTCATTTACAGCTGAGAATGAGTTGGCAGCATAGTGCAGAGTCTTAATGAACTCCATTCAGGCAGACAAGTAGCTTGTTGTTTTATTGTAAACGACTTGAAATAGCTGCAGAAGCTACTGTGCAGAGGCAGTAGAACTTGACAGGAGCTACTGAATTAATGAGCAATGGTACTTCCTCCTCAGCTGTGCATCAGTGGCATTTTTGAATTGTGTGCAAGCCAGACTTAACCTTGATCATTTAAAACAGTCGTTCTCAGAGACCTCTTTGGCTTGCAAATAAACTTTCCTGAATTCTTTCCAACCTTTTAAAGAACACATGCACAGAATGTGATGGAATCCAGAGCACTTATATCCTCCTTTAAACTCGCTATTGGCATTCTGATTGATCAATTATTAAGTTAATTATTAATCTTAATCCTTCTTTTGATGATTTGTTTCCCTAGGAATTGTAAGTAATTTAATGATCAATTAAAACCTGTATGCGCTGCATGAGTCGTTTGAGCCGAGAGTCATTGCAGATTAAACACAGTCCAATTAGTCAAGATTGTGTTTAACCCCAGGATTATATGTATGTTGACCAGTGGGAACAAGTTTAACCAAAGCATCAGAAATAAAGACCAGGCCAGTGTTTGTACCAGGAAATGTCCGAAACTGATGGTAATAACTTTTGATGTGTTTGTGACCAGGGGCAGAAGTTTGATAGCTGGCATTTTTTATGAACCATCTATATTTCATTGTCATTCTCCTGCAGCTGATGGGTTTAGGACAAATTGTAGATGATGAGCATCACAGTTATGTGGAAACATTTCTCTACTCTACTGTTCCATAATTGCACAGCGAGCAAATCCCAGAAATCACACAATTACCAGTTTGACTCACAGGTCACATCTCTGATTCTGTTCATCTCTGATTCTGATTATTTCTCATCTGTCCAACAGTTTCTGTTTCGTGAAGATTGTCAATTTGTCAGCACATGATGTCATTAAAAGAAAAATCCCCACTGTGACTGCAGATTTCTCTCAAGATTCTAGTGAAGGAAGCAGCAAAGACTTCTTTTAGCACATGAAAGCAGCTGGCATCATAACGAGATGTGGGAAGACACGTTTCTCTCTCTGTGCAGTGTCTTTTTTCCTGTGCATTTTCCTGTTAATCATTATTCACAGCCCATAGCAGCAGGTAACAGACAGCACATTGCTGACGAATTCAGTTTCTTTTAGCTGTTCCCTTTCCCTCACCTGTATTCCCTCCTTACCAAAGAACTGAAATAGAAACAGACACTTCACTTCGACTGTAGCCCTCATAACTATTGTTTATAGACTATGAGGGTGGGAAGTTCAAAGGCTGACTAAGAAGGAGTAATGCCAGAGCAATTAAAGTGCATTGTTTTCTTCCAAATAAACCAACATTTGATAGCTAATTACGGACTGAGAAATTAGTGGTAGAGACCATGTTTTGTGAACAGCACACAAAGCGTTACCATACATCTGCAGAAAAATGGTTTAGCTCCCAAGGACATTCATGCTGATATGGTTGTTACATCAGGAGATGATACAGCTTTATCAACTGTGCAGTAGTGGGTCACTGACAACTTCTCACTTGGCAAGACCAGGATACCATCCGTCATAGAGAAACCGGTGAAGAGCCTGGGGAAGGTTTTCGACTGCAGCCTGAGAGACACGGCAGCCATCTGGTCTACCAACCAAAATCTGGAAACTTGGCTGGCCTCAGTGGACAAATCAGGCCTTCCAGGCAAGTTCAAGGCCTGGATTTACCAACATGGCATCCTCCCAAGGATCCTCTGGCCCCTCTTGGTCTACGTAGTCCCAATCTCCACAGTTGAGGGCAGTCAGTAACTGCGGAGGTGGCTGGGTCTACCTCGGCACTTGAGCAGCATCGCCCTGTACGGGCAGAGCAACATCCTGAGGCTCCTCAACAGTCTGAATGAGGAGTTCATGATGAGCCGCACAAGTGAGGTGATGCAATACCAAGAGTTCTCTGACCACAAGGTCTCTCAGGCTGGGATTGAAGTCCATGATGTTCTGCCAAGCCCATCCAACTTGTTCTGCTGGGGGAAGGGGGACTCACCAGCCTGCACTCTGTGCCAAAAGAGAGGGACCCTGGAGCACATTTTGAGCTGCTGTCCAAATGCCCTAGACGTCGGGCGCGACCGCTGGCCTCATGACCATGTCTTGAGGGCTATAGCAAACACCATCTGCAGTGGAAGAAGCCACCAGTTACAGCTAGAACTGCCTCCTCTAGCCTCCTGGCAACGGCAAAAGATTGGGAGCTCAGAGTTGACCTGGGGAAACACCTGAAAATGCTGCCACAACAACTCTCATGCCGGATTTGGTCCTAACCTCAGCAACATCTAAGCAGATTGTTCTCCTGGAGCTCACTGTCCCCTGGGAGGACCACAAGGAGGCCAACAAGAGGAAGAGGGCCAAATATGCTGCGCTGGGGGAGGAGTGCCAGCGCAACGGGTGGAGAGCCAGATGCCAGTCCATTGAGGTGGGATGCAGAGGGTTCGCAGGTCAGTCCCTCTGCAGGGCCTATTACAAGCTAGGCGTCACTGGAGTCAGAAGGCGAAGGGCCATTAAGGAGGCCACTGAAGCAGAGGAAGTTGCTTCAAGGTGACTGTGGATCAGGAGAGGAGATAAGTGGGTGGGGTAGCGCTACCTGGGCACAAGCCGGGGCTTGATCACCCCCGGCTGGGTCGCCTGGACGAGAGGGTATGATGTTTGAAAGACCCGAAACACAAAAGGACTCCAGGTAACATCACTGAGGATGTGTCCAGGTTGCATCATAGTTGGTGTATGTCACTAACAAACTGACAGAAAGTATAATGAAGTACCTTGGAGTATGAATACCAAAAGATTTAACTACCATTGATGACCACAATTATACTTCCATAACAGCTGATATTAAGGCAGACTTAAACCGCTGGTCCCTGTTACTGACAAATATGTACAACCGGATAGAAATAATTAAGATGAACGGGCTGCCCCGTCTCCTGTACCTCTTCCAGTCGTTGAGATTCCACCAAAGCAATTTAATGAAAGGAATAAGATGATATCTACTTTTATTTGGGCAAAACAAAGGCCTTAGATATCAGACACTACAGTTGCCCAAAGATAAAGGTGGTAGGCCCCTGCCCTGTTTGGAGGATTATTACAGAGCGGCACAGCTTCACTCCCTGGTCACTTGGCGTAATCCAGAATATGAAGCAAAATGGAAGTTAGAACCAAAAAAAGTGAACCTCTCACAAAAATATCAAACTACTGGAGCGGAAGGAATTAACCTGATAGAGATATTTGTCAATGCTTACAAAGGAAATTCAAGCAGAAAACTGATTTCAAGGATTTATTCAGCTTTACAGGAGGACAGACGTCCCTCCACAATGTACTGTACATTAAATCAAGATGGGAAAAAGAAACATACAGCTAACTGAAGATGATTGGCTTAATACCTGTAGGACATTGTTCACCACCTCCAGCTCAGATTTATGGAGGGAATTCACCCGGAAAAGTAAGATTTTTTATAACTCCGAGAATCAAAGGTTTACACTTTAAATAGGTATTTTTAAAATCTGTTGTATTTACCCGCCAATACATTTTGACCAAGGTACTTTGCAAATCTACAACAAAATCCTGTGATCAGGCTCTACATTTGCTCAGAAGTAATACACACACACACACACACACTTGCCATGTAATTAAATTCCCACCTCACTATGGGAAATGGTTAGAATTTATATCACACCATTCCAGTTTTGATGATCACTCAAGGCGATCACATCTGGTATATATTTTCTGGTCTGTCCATCTGGTTATTTTCCATTATGTAGTAGGGCTAATTTAGTAGTTGACGGGTCATTAGTGACATCGTGTGTATCCCACCGCATGCAACGCTACGTTAAACAATGTTTCACCGGAGCCAATTGTAGTAGCTCCGAGTGACACATCTCACTTTTCCCAAATCTTTGATGCACATGCACACTCGTCACCGGGAACAGAATGGGAAGCAGCAGCATGGAGGCGGCTGAAGCGAGGCTAACATTTCGCGTGAGACACAACTAAGAAAACTGTCACATGCAAAATATGTAACCCTGTCACTTTTTGTTCCAAGTTCGAACGTGGGATTAAAAGTTTGCATTCAAACAGTTATTACGTCGAACAGTGAATCAAATCAAATCTACCATGACAATGAAGTTAATTGTGGAGTTCCACAGGGCTCAGTGCTTGGGCCTATACTTTTTACCTTATATATGCTTCCTTTTGGGAACATTATTAGAAAGCACAACATACACTTTCATTGTTATGAAGGTGTATGTTGTATAAATATATCTTTATACAGCACTGTATAAAGAGTTAACTCAAGCAACTCCAGTTGCCTGCAGCTCACTATTGAAGATGACTATGACCTGGGTGACTGAGACATAATCAATTTAACTGAATTAATGTTTTTACTTTTTGTCTACGGAAAGTCTTTTCTCTTTTTTTGATTAAAACTGTGTCTCAGGTCACACCATGTTCCCTTTTTTCTGATTATCAGTCTATTTTTCTGGATTTCTTTCTGGCCTTGTTAAAAAAAATAATTCAAGGATTCAGGGAACTGAAATGGCAAAAATCTTTTACTTTGAAGAAACAGAAACAGGAAGAATTTAAGTAGTGGCATATGTCAATGTTGTGATATGTGATGTGGAACTGTGTCCTAACCTAAACCTGGCTTCAATTCACTGATATGATCAGCTGAGAGTTGGTAATTTCCTGAACCTCTAGAGCCGTAAAGGCTGGAAAAGCTGCGCCAGTTAAAATACAAATGCTCCATCAAAACATGAGAGTTATCAATGGTTTATGTACACAGGTCTTGGCAGCCATTTAGTCACATCCAGTCAACAATTTCTTAAGATTATATGATCATGTGCTGACTATTTTTTGAAAGGGTTCACCAGGTTCACAAATCCTGGGAATGTGTGCTAGTTGTACTGTGAAAAACCATGCTAATAAGATCCAGCCTAACAGTGTGACTCACCAGAGCAGGAGCGTTGACTACAGAGAGGTTGTAGCCATAGAGGTAAGATGAGCCCAGGGCACCAAAGAAGGCTGCGTTCAACAGGCACGCTGTGATTGGCTGCAGTCAAAACAGAGCACATGACACAAGTTACACAAACATAGACATCGTTGCTTTGTCAAAGATAGTGACATTGTTTTTGGTCAATGTCAAATTCACACAGAATTCTGGGAATTGTATCATCGAGGTCAGGAGTGTGAAACGTGGTTGTATGAGGTACTGACAAGTGGAGTCCCTCAGGAGTCGACTCTCGGACCCCTTCTTTTCAGGCTACATATGCCGCCTTTGGGTCAAATTCTACAGAATCTACATTCTAATTGTCGGGAATAAATCTGTCTTCTGGGAAAAGTCTGTAGCTCACTTTGCTTGACTGATAATTGGTGATAATGGTGTTACTTCGACAGCTCATTATTTTCTTAGGAGAACTGCTGGTCTAGAGCAAGAAAAAAAAAGTATTTAAAATTTAAAATCAAATTTAAATCAGGAGAAATCTGAGGTTTTTGGTAATAATTTATGTTAAAGAAAAAAAAGTTAATTATATGTAATTGACAGGACTCAGTCTCTGTGCACAAACTTGGCCAATAAAGTTGATTGTGATTCTGATTCTGAAATTCGTACTTTCTTCCTTCTGTTGCTTTGTAATCTACTCATTTCCCACATCGAAGTCCAAGAAGAAAAATCTGTGATTTTCTATCACACAGTGATTTACCAAAGTGACACACATACTGTACTAGACCAGGAGTCAGAGTCCAGCGTCATGATGAAACATGGTGAAAAAACATTTTGTGCAATTTCGTCATCGTGCCTTTATTTATTTTCAACTGTAAGAGCCTATATAAAAACTAAGGTGTGTTAAATCTGCCCATACATCTGTATTAATGTGCATATGAATGAATGCATAATGAAGCATAATGTTTCCCACACACCTTCATAAGATAAGATAAGATAAGATTAGTCCTTTATTTGTCCCGCAGTGGGGAAATTTACAATGTTACAGCAGTAAAGACAGTAAAGATAAAGATAATAAACAATAAACATGCATTACCAAAAATGTACAATATATAAAGATATTAACACTAAGACTATAAAAAATGAGTTAAAACAGCACAGAAGAGTATCAAATGTTGCTTAATCCACACACACACGGATTCTTTTACCACTTCAGCACATGCTCATTGACAGAACATTTTTAAATCGTATTGCCATATCTGCACATGGTTATGACATTCAGGGGATAAGATTTGAATAGTATGTAGGTTAATGTTAGGGTTAGGCATTAGCAGGTCATGTTAAGGTGAGGGATGCATTATGAATGGAAGTTTTTGATCTAAGTGTTCAGCACAAATTCAAGGTGAAAGCATCACAAAAGCCGAAGCCGCTTCTTTGTCCAAATTGTACATAAATTACAAAGGTCAAACACATATTTACTGAAGTGCAGGACAGATAGAACATGTCCTTATCATCTAAAGAGAATCATATGTACCATGTGGAGCAAATAACAGTGCAGTGACCCGGATCTTAGGACTGTCAGTCTGTCAGACGAGTCAAAACGTCAGAAGGTATCACAAATTGGCTGCTCAGGTTTAGTGCTGTGGATGCTTCAAGGACACTCACCTTCCTCCCGGACTCTGTCGTGTTCTGGTGAGTCGGAGGGTTGTCCTGCGGTCTGGCCATGTTTAAGGATTCAGCAGCCTTAAAATGAGAAGGTCATGTCACATCAGGCATTTAGTAAGTACAGAATGCAGATAAGAAGACATGTTTCACAACAGGAGGGGGAACTGGAAATAGAATTTAGAGTCTGCTGCATGCAATATCTGCTGAAAAAGGGGAAAAAAAACAAATAAGTGCTGACATGCAGCACGGTTACTTGTGTAAGAACACATAGGATTATACCTCAGTACCATGTCACAAGTTTTGGATTTACTCAGTCAGTGTGTCCTTGAAGTGACAACAATGTGGCAACAAAGTCAGTGGTGACATAATAGCAGCTGAATCTTCACAAACTTCTTCAAAAACTGAAACATTGCAACAAACACACTTTTTAAATGGCAGAAGGGAAAAAAAACACAATTTTCAGGATTTGTATAGCACTGCAGTGCAGGATTCCACAGTGTTGCACACAGAAAAATAATAGTCTCAGTCTGCCACCTAGTGGTTATACGAGGCAGAGAGAAAGTGGAAACTTTGAAGGTTAATGAAAACTGATCTTAAAATTGTGGAGGAAGAACCAAATACATTACAAAATTGTTGTGTGGCCCTATGAATGTGAGACATCACAAAACACACATGTAAAGTAGATTAAAAAAAAAATACATAAGACAGCTCAAGAGAAAAAAAATAAGTATAAATAAATGAATGTAAGTATCCGAGAATGAAAGCTTTCACATACTAAATGTAACAACAATTATTGGTGTATATATATATATATATATATATATATATATACATATATATTTATATTTGAAGCGCTTTTACCTGAAGCTACTTAGCATAGTTAGCTTTAGCCCCAGTAAGCACAGCGGTCGGGTTTGAATGCAAGTGTGTGGCTGAATTTCATGTAAATAATAATGTAAGTATACATTATGAGTGGCAAAGGCTCAGTGGTAAAGCAAGGTGTCTTTCAAATGGAAGGTCACGGGCTGAATTCCCGGCTTTGCTAGTCTACATGCCAGTGTGTCCTTGGACAAGACACTTAACGCCACATTGTTCCTGTCGGGTATGCTGTTGTGTGAGGGGAAAAATACGCTGCACACAGATGTGCTCTATGAACGTGTGAGTGAATGGGTGAATGGCAAAACTGTTGTTGCTGCTGCTGCTGCTCAGACTACATACCTTCAATCTCATTGTCTCCACAAAGACTCTATCAAGACTTATCGCGTTTTATTTGTACAATTTGTACAATAATTATTTTTTCCATTCACTTGTCTCTCTTAATTGAAGTGATGGGGCTTCTATAATGCAGCACTGTTCATTTCCTCTCCCTCCACACAGTTGATTGCATTTAATAGAATTCAGTCAGCTTGCAGATTATAAATGAGACCCTTGATTACAGAAGTTGAACGACAACCAGCGATCTGTTCCAAGTCTTAAGGAGCAGCATGGCTTGAATTCCTTAGTCCCTTAAAACAGCAGTTATAGACTAACTCTCATCACTGATCTAAGTGCCGAGGTTATTCGAGTACTGTCTCAAGCCCCACAATCCATTTCATTTGGCCTGACTAAATGTCAAGTTATAATAACACTGAAGCTGTCATCTTTCTGAGGAGACCACAGTCCTTTAAAGCGGAACTACACAGGATTTTGACTCTGATTTCACAGCTTCAGAGTCAGTGTGATGGTTAAATGTGTTGTAGCGGGGACATTGGGACCATCTGATAGCAGAAGACAGCCTTGCTTGATCAGGGGCCTCACGAGAAACAGGAGAAACAAGAATTGCTTTATGATACTACACATCTTCCAGCCAGGTACCGGCTATAAGATGAAGACAACGATGTGCATTATTCGTTCATTCATCATGGCAGAGCCAGCGAAAAAGCAGCAGAGACAACAGTTGTAGGAGGAAGTGAGGAAGAGGAAATGAGCGAGCGAGGGGCCACACACGAGTAAACATCACTCTGGCATTTTTTTTCAAATGGCAGGAATTGAAACACAGAAGCATGTCAAACAGATTGCACTTGTAAGCATCTTTGGCATAAACTCTATCTTCTCTATGTATTCACGTGTATTTCCACACGGCTTGAAAACAAATGCACATGGCCAGGAGCGGGGAAGGGAGGGCGGAGCATCAGTGGTGAGTTTTTACGACAGCGAGGATAAAGCGGTCAGTGTATGACTCGGCTCCCATGTAATTCAAACCCAGCTTATACTGTATGTGGTTTAAGTGGTCAGAAAGTGATTTATTGTTTGACTGTCAGTTAAGAAAAAGTCAAACTCCTCCTATGGGTGGAGCTGGACTTTCTGACTGTTGTGTTAGAAAGGAAGACGTGATCTAAGCTACAGATAGTCTTGGACAATGTCCTGATCAAACTGTCCTGTTAATTCCTTATCGTATGTATCTTAGTGTAGGCTGTGAATCTCTTATTATCTGTTCTTGGGTGGAGTAGCTATGTTGCTTTTATTTACAGATTTATTATGCACCATAAACGTGTTTTTATTATTATTGTTGTTGCGAACGCTATATTATTCCATTACAACCACTTTTATTTGGAAATTCTGTGAAGTATCACCACAAATATTGCTAATGTGATTATAATTTTAAGCTCATGACCACACCCTCAGTGGCCCCGGAGACCCCTGAGCTAAAGTCAGTAAAAGGGATTTTACAAAACACTCCTATTTCTCCCTATTTTTTATTGCTTTTGTAAGTGTAAACTAATCTCCACATTCTGCTCTTTATTATCACAGATAATTACACATATATTTAAACTAAAACCTGAAAAGAACATTAATATGAATAATTAATAATCCTACTTTTGAATTTCAAACACTTGCTCCATATGTTTTCTGGAGGCTCAAAGATGTACCGCCTGCTCATGAAAAAAGTTCTACCCCAAAGGACCAACTTTTTCTGGAGCATAATAAATGTATAAATGTATTGATGGTTTGCAGTGGTCTCACTTTACTAGCACACTGTTGCCGTTATACTGAGAGACACAGATATCGTCGTGTGGAGTTGATCGACTGAATCAGCATTGTGTGAACGCCGTGCTGCTTGTTGCTTAAATTCAATAAAAAGTGAGTGTTACTATGGTTTGAAAGTGACTTCCTGTGAAGTGTTTGGACTCTAGTGTAACTCAGCAGAGAGAAGAATTCATGTCTGCTGCCTTCCTGGTTGCATAACAAGGACACTTTCTCTCTGTGATAAGACCTTGGACCTTTACAACCACTATGAGGACTCCCTGGCATCACAGTTAAAACACAATATTGTTACATAACGTGTCAAATATTACTGAACTGGAAAAGACTGGTCTCTCTATTGAAATATCTAGATCATATAATACACATGTATTATATGATCTTAAAATGCACTTATTAACACCAATACCTGCTTTATTTCTTTGTATTTTTAATGTTAAATGAAGGATATCTATGTGTGTCACAAACAATCACATTGATATATCCCTATATCCATATATAATATCCAATTTATGATATTTATAATAATAAATCTTACTTTTACCTGTCCACTGAAACATCTTAAACCACTTATAAACCATTCAAAGCTTCCTGTCATGAAAACAGCAAAGGATTTCACCTCAAATATCACAACATGTGATTTACACGTACACAGCATATGCTGCTGACACTCATTTACTAATAATACAACAAATGATAAGAGACAGCAAATAAACATGAAATAGTACAACTGTGAAGTTTGAAGACTGAAGACTGAAGTACTGTCACTTCTACAATGAATATCATTTCACTTGGAGATTATTATTAATGGTAATGTAGGGTATCAGTTTACATAAATGAATAAATAAGTAAATTAAATTGAATTCAGTATCACTATCATGTTCCAAGTACCCGTCACAAGACTATGCTGACAGAACCCATAAAACTGGTTATAACAAGACAAACTACTAAAAACGTTGTGTGGGTGTGAAAAAGAAAAGAAGCGTCAGCCTCCACACATTTCACAAATCAATCCAAATCATTTGCAGTTATTTTTTAAACAAGGCTGAGTTGTGAATACTCACCCACACATGTGTCCAATGCTTATCAAGCAAATAAACTGCGGAGCCAATGTCCTTATCTCACATAACCATGGATCATTAACTTTAATGTCCCTCCCATTATTATTTTTTTCCACATATAACTGAAGAGCATTCATTTTTCTTACCCTCACAGTTCAACTCACTTAGTCCAGGACTTTTCAGTGTGACACAGTGACCTCCATATGTATGTATGTGTGTGTTTATGTATGTATGTGTGTGTGTTTATATATGTATGTATGTGTGTGTGTTTATGTATGTATATATGTATGTATGTATGTATGTGTATATGTGTGTGTGTATGTGTGTATGTATGTATGTATGTGTGTGTGTTTATGTATGTGTGTGTATGTATGTGTATGTATGTATGTGTGTGTATGTATATATGTATGTATATGTGTGTGTGTTTATGTATGCATGTATGTGTGTGTGTGTGTTTATGTATGTATGTGTGTGTGTCTAAATATGTATGTATGTATGTGTGTGTGTATGTATGTGTGTGTTCATGTATGTATATATGTATGTATGTATGTATGTATGTGTGTGTGTGTGTGTGTATGTATGTATGTATGTGTGTGTGTCTATATATGTATGTATGTATGTATGTGTGTGTAGAACTTTCTAGTAGGCAAAGCTATTTATCTTTCTATCATCAGAACCTGTATGACTTGTCGGTTTTACAACCTGACTAACTTCTTACTACTAACTAACTAACTAAATAACTAACTAACTCTAGTTAGTAACTAACGGACTGCTGTCTAACTGCTGTTTAACTGTGTATGTGGAATAAACCTTCAGAAAGATAGTTGTACCTGCATACTTCTGGTTACCCTTTCCAGAAGGGAGTATTGAGCTGAAAGGATCCGCCAGTAAAAATCTGGACTGTGTGTGTGTGTGTGTGCATGCGTGCGTGCGTGTGTGTGCATGTACACAGTATGTGTGTGTGTACACAGTATGTGTGTGTATGTGTAACAACAACTAACACAGAATGATTATTTACTAAATTTGCCACTTTCAAGCTGACTGCACTATCACTTTATTTTCTCATCCCAAAGTTAATTTGACAACACTTTATGTATTCAATTTGTAATTTATGTTGCATTATAATTACTTTTAATAATTATTTTACTCACTGGTAACCTTTTTTAATCTCACTGTTTTAACGCAGTTCTTTTTTTTCCTAACTCAGCTTTGTAGAGTTTTGATTAAATAAATCTATTATTGCTAATTATTATTATTGTTATTAGCATTATTAATTAGTGTCACCATTTTTCTTCTGCGACCACTTTTGCTCAAATGTCGCCAAAAACCTCTTCCCACAGATTTGAGCAAAGCTACATCAAAATGTGCTGTTCCGTGTGGAACAGTGTGCTACGGCTCCTCTACTGATTTCTAACACCTCGGCAAAGAAAATAAGAAAAGAATAAAAAGGCATTTCAAATTCTGTTGCTCCTAAAACCCATAATGAGCAGTGGTGATCACTGTTTGCATTGTGGGAGCCTCATCTGTCTTCAACCTTCAAATAATGAAGATACAACAGGGTGAATGTCACCTTCATCACCTGCATTGGCACTATGGAACATCTGGTTTCAGATCTGTGCCACAAAAAGGAACTACAACATTTACTTTACGGCACATGTCACGGTCCCTAATCAAACAATGTGCATTCAGTGAGCGATAGGGTTTCGAAGCGCTGGTAACTGTCTTTCTTTGGTCGATTTGTGGGCTTAGTTTCTTTTCTAATATCTGAATAAAACACTGAAATCTTCTATCCATCCATGTTCTACCACTTTATCCTCCCAAGAATATCTACGACACTGTGTTGACACATCGCTGCATGCTCTTGTGCCTATGGGGCTCAGCACTGCCCCCTATCAGTGCTGCACGGTACTCTCTGTCTCACCCTGTGCATTTTCACCACACATTTGCGGGCGATCAGAAAGACTAAATAGGTCACACACACATTCATTCATTATATTAGACGTGGAACGTCAGCATGTGTAGTACATGTATAATCAAACATGTATATTGGCGATAGTAATACACACAGTAATTCTTTGTAACCAACTGTGTTTGCTTGTTAAGGAAAGGAAAGACCATTCCTGATTGAAAGACTGTTATTTCATTTTTTTTCCACTACACAGAACAGCCCTCTTCCACCTGCAGAACATTATAAAACATTAAAAACATTCTGTCCATAAAGGACACTGAAAAACGAAATTCATCACAAGTCTTAAAACCCTTCAATTAATTCAAAATGCTGCAGCACGAGTTCTGACAGGAACTAGAAAGAGAGACCATGTCACTCCAGTGTGAGGTTCTCTACACTGGCTCCCCCGCACTGATCCTTAATGATCAGGCCCCATTCATACCTGAAAGACCTAGTCTTACCTTATCACCCTAACACATCACTTAAGTCCCAAAATACAGGTTTACTTGTGGTTCCCAGAGTCTGTAAGAGCAGCATGGGAGGCAGAGCCTTCAGTTACCAGGCTCCTCTCCTGTGCTCCTCTCCGCTCCCAATGACAGTTCAGGAGGCGGAGCCTCTCTTTTTTATTTAAAGTTAGACTTATAACTTTTTCCTTTATGATAAAGCTTATAGTTTGACTGGCTCAGGGAAACCTGAACCATCTCTTAGTTATGCTGCTAGACTTAGACTGCTGTGGGAATTTCCTATGGTGCTCATGGTCTCTTTCTTCTGTCTCTACTTCACCTCCTTCTTTTCCTTTCTCTCCTCCACCTCTCCTCTGTCCACCATTTTTCCTTTCACCCCCACCGGTCGAGGCAGATGCTGCACATCTGGTTTCTCTCCACTGATGCCAAGTGTTTGTTCGTTGTGTGAACTGTTAGTTTTCTCCTCTCTCTGCAATATTGTTAATATTGAGATAATGTATGTTGAGATTTGTCGCTGTACTAATACATTTCATTCAATATAATATAATATAATTCCTTCATGCAACTGGTCTTAATGTAAGAATATGAAGAGACAGAACATTCAGAAGAAGGACTTTGATCCGTGATGGGAGGCTTTGAACTTGAAGGAGAAGAGTGGTGAGAAGGAAGAACTTTGAACTGTAATTAAGATCTTCAAACTGAGGGGGGTAGCGTTAGTCCTCGTCTTGATTTACATAATCTGTCATGACAAAGCACCTCCTCCATTACAAGAATTAGTAATAGAAACACAAACAGATCAACAAGAGCTGGTACTAGAGGTTACTGTGTAGTTCCTCTTAGAAAGAGTGCCCAATATGTGTATTGTATTGTATTGTATATATTGTGTGTCTAATATTAGCTAACCTTTTACTACCTTTTATCTTTTAAGACTAAATGTTCTACTTGTTAATGTTGTCTTATTAATCCTATGTAAACATCAACCTGCCGAAGGGACTAAAGATGGAAATTAGCCGTTGGCTATAATCTTGCATATTTACATGTGCGTGTATATATATGTTATATGTATTATGCCTATTTTAAATAAATAAACTCTAAACTCTAATTGGTCCAAAGGGTCTTTTTAAAGCTCCATATTAAAAGTTTTGACATTTCTCCACATCTCCAGTTTATAAAAACCGAATTCCAGCCTCAGTCTGGTGTTACAGCACCACACTGAGGCTGCTTCCAGACCTGCACTGTTTTCTATTTGATTTTTCCTGGTGACTTAAATTGCCTTTCTTGTACCCTACACCGTAAATAAATACTAAATGTTTCATCTTACAAATTAAAAACATGGTTTAAAAGAGTGAAGAAGAAGCGCTTTGAGTCTCTTACACTCACTAAAAACATGACACGATGTCTCAGCAGAGATAAAAGCGTTTGAGGCGATGGCACCGTGTAAAATCTTCCTTTCCTGAGGGAACGTTTTATATAAAACCCTCCACTGTGGACTCACTCCATCTCCACACAGTGGGTGCTCTGTCACACAGGTGTGGTACAGGGTACAGACAACAAAGATACATTCGTTTCACTTTTATACGATTCAATTATAATGGTATTGTCACGGTGAAGCTTATTCACAGTTCATTCAGTTGTTTTGAACAGATTCTTAACCAGTTCAGAAGGTGTTATTGCTAATATAGAAGCCAGAGGGCAGAGTCTATAGCTCTATTTAACTGTTTGGACACTGCAGGCTTTAGTGAAGACTGGCTTCAAAACAACTGCATCTCACATGTTTCTGATAAAAAAACATAATTTTTTTCTGAAAAAACATCAGGCTGACTGCAAGGTACCCTAACCTCTTCACATGCCACTGTATGAGCGCACCGTCCGAGTGCTGGCATCATGTAAAGATTCTCCAGGAGAGAAATTGGAGGAAGCTTTGAAAACTGCGCTTTCAATGCTTTAGGACAGTTTGGATCAGTGTCCCTGCAGTCAATTTGCAGGTGAGTTGTTTTCTCTATTGAAGTATTAGAAACTGCTGGGACATTTCGAGTTTGAAACGTGTACATATATCTAATATAGGTCAATTCTGAGCATTGGACAATTGCAATTGTGACAACATTGCTATGTTGCATTGACATTCTTGCTATGTTTCCTAAGAGCAGATCAGTGAGTTATGTTTTTTTGATTGGTGTGTGACTCAGTTTTTCCATTCTCCTATATGAATTATGAAAATCATAATATTTATGAAGACCACACAGCTGATTGTAGACACTGTTGCTGTTAACCTGAATATCTTACTCTTGCTTGGCTGTGCTGTTGTAATTGTTGGCAAGAACAGCAAGTTTTCATAGCTGTTATTTTGGATCTGTTCTTTCACACAGCATCATTGTTAATACATATGTGTTGCTTTGTTGTGTGTCGAAATAAAATGTACTGCATTGTGTGGTCATTAACAAATAATAATTTAATTGGAATTTTCGTATTCCATATATAATATTTTAAAATGTAATATATTATAAAAGAATTGTATAATATTAAGTTTTGACTACTGTGCTTTTAAGTAGACTCCACTATACTTACTTAAACCATTTAAGTGTATGTAACTTAAAGATGTTAAATTCTGATTATGTACATACGCACTTGTGTACTCCCGTACTTGCCGAGTATGTACTCCAGTCGTACATACATGACAAACTAAAAACGAAAATAAAGCCAACAACTACAAACGCAAACAACAAATACAACTTCACAAAGAATGAAGGACAGACAGGACAGAGAAAACGCTCAGTCACGCTCAGCTCTTCCACTTCCATGTCATTCTCCAGAGAAATATCCCGCTGTCTTCTAATGTAGTTACAATAGTTGTTCCCATCCATTCACAACTACACTCCTGACAATGTGTTTGCGCCCCCTTGAGGAGGCCTCTGACTTAGCAATCGATAAATGAAGCCCGCTTGACTAGTGTATGACAGTAAACTGCAGGGGCTTCTGTTCTCATTCGGTAAGATAATGTCAGCGGTACAATAGTCTCCCTCGCACAGATGGAGACGTAAACACTGCAGTGTGAGACACTTACCGTGAACACTGTCTACTCTGCATTTCTCACTGCAGAGTCGTCGTGCAGAGAGTGAAGGAAAAGTGTTTCTCTTCCGTCACAAGAACAACAGTCATCCTCACAATGATCCATCTGAGCTCTATTGTGCCGATGCATTCCTCAACCATGTGTAGGCCTGAAGAACGACCCCGGCCCCACTCGCCCCTGCCCCCGCCCCCGCCCCCTTCATCATTCAATCAGCTGCCAAAGTCCACCAGGACGACCCCCCCCCCAGTCAGATGGTAACACTGATGACCAGCTCAGACACGTGTGTGTGATGCGATTGTTGCTTTGAATGGAGTGACAATGCCACTCAAGATGAATAAACACCAGCAGCCTGTCTTCAGGATTAATAAGAGGAAATAGGGCAATTCTGCTTCCCTAATGCACTTATGAACAGTTTTAATAACAGTTTCAGTGATTGTATATGTTGTCATACGTAGAAGGTTACATATTCAAATGAAGCTTTATTTAAATGTACGTACTGCAGCATGTACTGGAGACATTTGGGGGCTTTCATTTAGGGAGCAGCTGCCCTGAGTGGGCATCAAGCACAGTCACTGACAAAGAAGATATTATTATTCTTAATTATCCTCAATTATTTACAATTATTATTATTGGTCATGGAAATGCAGATGATCTTAATAGAGCCGACAGTGAATATCCACTAAGCCTAACCTGGATATTTATCCTAACCTTAAAACTCGAACCAAACTGTGTAGAGTGGAACCGTGCTGTGCTGGAACATGTAAACAAAAGCACCTACAGTGTCATGAACAAAATAAATCCATAATAAGCACAACGTGACATGGCCAAAAGAGGAGACCTCGGTTTGGGACGGGGTTGCCATGGGGACAAACAACATGATACTCAGGCATGTGAGCTGAACACCCCCCTCTTTCAGTCCAGATAACAGGAGTTTCAGGTTTCCTGTGGAGTGGACAAACCTCTCAGTGGGAAGAGTAGAGTGTGTCAAACTAGTGCCAAGATTCAAGATCCTTTTCTTGTTGTCATTCCACATGGTATTTGTAAAATAATAAATAATACAAAGAAAGACAGCTAAAACCCTTGGATGTTGTCTTAGATATCTCAATATACATAAATGTATACGTGGCTAAATATGCACCCTAAATATGGTCAGATTCTGCTATAACACATTATTAATACAAAGTGTTATTAAGAAACATTTAAAACTTTTTAAACAATTGCCTACATTGTTTAATCAATATATATTCTATTTCATTTATAATTATTTAGTCCAAATAATCTTCCACATGAGGGTCACAGGGACGTCTTTCACATATTTATTCCATATAATAAAAAGGATGATGATTAGCCTTTAAAACCAGGACAGATACCTTGTGTGTCAGTGACTCTGTGCTTCCCAGTCATCGCAGTGGACGTCTTATCACATGTCTTATCACAAATGAATGGAATAAACAAAAGCTCTAACTTGACAGGTTCAATGATTGTGTCAAAGAAAACCAAAACAAAACAACACAAAACAGCTGGAGAAAGAAAACCCACCGTTCACTCTGAAGATCTTCAACATTCAAACGGTTCGTGCGACAAAAGCAGCTCGAGTTTGCTGATTAAAAAGATTCCACGATCACATGAGCACTGACTAACTTTATTTACTCAAGCCGGACATGACTCAAACGTGTCTGCAGCTGCAATAAGTAATGTCATGTGTGACCTACATACTGTCCATCAGAGGTGTCAAACTGGCAGCCCGTGGGCCACATGTGGCCCCCCAGTTGATTACATGCGGCCCGCCACTTAATATCATGTTACTATGAAAACACACGACCTGCAACTTTCCTTTAAACACAGCACATGTGGCTGAGCTGATACGATATAGACAGAGTCTATTACTAAATATGAACCTGAAATCACATGTGGAAGCTTTACTGGTGTAAAGGACATACATTGTCTCTCACTCCCTGTGTGTGTGTGTGTGTGTGTGTGTGTGTGTGTGTGTGTATCTCTCTCTATCTGTGTGTGTGTGTGTGTGTGTGTGTGTGTGTGTGTCTCACCCTGTGTGTGTGTGTGTGTGTGTGTGTGTGTGTCTCACTCCCTGTGTGTGTGTGTGTCTCTCTCTCTCTCCCTGTGTGTGTGTGTGTCTCTCTCTCTCCCCTGTGTGTGTGTGTGTGTCTCTCTCTCCCTGTGTGTGTCTCTCTCTCTCCTGTGTGTGTGTGTGTCTCTCTCCCTGTGTGTGTGTCTCTCTCTCTCCCTGTGTGTGTGTCTCTCTCTCTCCCTGTGTGTGTGTCTCTCTCTCCCCTGTGTGTGTCTCTCTCTCCCTGTGTGTGTGTCTCTCTCTCCTGTGTGTGTCTCTCTCTCCTGTGTGTGTCTCTCTCTCTCCCTGTGTGTGTGTCTCTCCCTCCCTGTGTGTGTGTGTGTGTCTCTCTCCCTGTGTGTGTGTGTCTCTCTCTCCTGTGTGTCTCTCTCTTTCCTGTGTGTGTGTGTGTGTCTCTCTCTCCCTGTGTGTGTGTCTCTCTCCCTGTGTGTGTGTGTGTGTCTCTCTCCCTGTGTGTGTCTTTCTCTTTCCCTGTGTGTGTGTCTCTCTCTCCCTGTGTGTGTGTCTCTCTCTCAATGTGTGTGTGTGTGTCTCTTTCCCCTGTGTGTGTGTCTCTCTCTCCCCTGTGTGTGTGTGTGTCTCTCTCAATGTGTGTGTGTCTCTCTCCCTATGTGTGTCTTTCTCCTCAATGTGTCTCTCTCCCTGTGTGTGTGTGCTCTCTCCCTGTGTGTGTCTCTCTCCTGTGTGTGTCTCTCTCTCTCCCTGTGTGTGAGTCTCTCTCCTTGTGTGTGTGTCTCTCTCTCTCCCCTGTGTGTGTCTCTCTCTCCCTGTGTCTGTCTCTCTCTCTCCCTGTGTGTGTGTGTCTCTCTCCCTGTGTGTGTGTGTCTCCCAACAGTGATCATCATGTCAACCTAAATGTGTGAATAACACATGTATCACACACATGCACACATACATTACTGGATCACATGAGAACAGGACAAAACACACATACAATCTACTCACTGACATGACAGTTTGTATTCCACCTACCGCGTCATCATCCCTTACAGAGTGCTGAATGAAGCACGGCCGGGCCATCATGTATCCTGACTGAAGCAACGGTGTGCGTGATATTAACATGAAGTGAGCACTGAGCCGGACGCCAGGTCTCAGACTCCCTGACCTGTGGTGCTGCAGGGGGAGGAACGGCACGTCTGTTAAACTTTATCACTACCTAACTCGGTCTGACTGTGCATTAACATTATTGGAGGTATGGTTTCAAGTTCTTGTGTTTGCATTGCGTTCTGTTATTTTCACCTGACATTTGATCTGTTTCCTCTGACATGAAACAGCAGGACAGGAAAAAAACAACTCCCATGTCACCTTTTCTACATGTGAAAGTTATTTGATAACGTAAAAGCCAAGTGAGTACAGGCTCATGATGAACTGATAATGAGTTCTGTCTGTGATTTATATATATTCTGCTTTCTTTGCTGCTTTGAGACAATAAAGTCTTTGGTTTGTGGACAAAACACACACACACACACACTGGATCGGGACACACAGATGGGTGGTGGTCCCCAAGAGACAACACTGTGTGTCTCTCTCTCTCAGCTCAGAACAGAGCATCAGTCTCATCGACCACGTCAGCTGTTTTTCTTCTTTGGATTAAATTTGTTTCATCACCAGCCGCCACTGACACAGTATTTCTGTTTTTACGCCGAGTACCACCAGAGGAAGCTTGCGTACCACTGAAGCACATACCCACAGCTTGAGAACCATGGCTATAGAAAATGAAAATATGTAATAGATTTGTTTTACATCATCGTATGACAAAGAAGGGGGTGACGGGAAGATGAAAACAAAGTGACAGGGGTGGAGACTATACTAACATATAATGAAACATCACAGTTTTCTTAACCCTGTTGTGTTTTGTTTTTTTCGGGGGGGCGCTCGAGGGGAGTCTCGCCCCGGGGCACGTGAGCACCTGATCACACCAGTAGGTGTCGCTGCGGCAGCAGCAGCAGTAGCAGCGGCACATATGGAGGAGTCTTACCTCGCGAGATCTTCTGCTGTGTCATCATTTAACCAGCACGTGGCGTGGATCCTCCGTGCCGATGATGTGTGTGTGTGTGTGTGTGTGCGTGTCTTCTGCGGTTGGTGCTGTCGTGATCGCTTCTCATTCTCCGGTACAAGGTGAAGCTTCGTGATTGTCTGCCTGTGTTTCTCTTCACTGCTTCTTATCAATGTTAAAACGCTGCTTTTTAAAGCCCGTGAATTCCAGCGGCTGCAGCTTTGACTCGTTTCCTCTGCAGCGACTCACTCACTCAGTGCCAGGTGCGTTTTAAAGGAATTTTGGGGGCGACAGGCCAAAGGGACCTGGAGGGGGGCCCCCCACTACATTCAGCTTTATTTTTTTTTTTATTTTTGCTAATGTAAAACACAGAGATGTTTACAGTTGGTTTGTCAGCTCACGTCATTGTCGCACTGTCGAAATCAATGCTATTTCAGTGATTTGCACTGGTTCGGGGCCCACACATGGGTCGCAGGAGATTATATTTTGGTATCCCTAAATAATTTCTAGGTAAACTCTAGGTGTTTATATTTTAAATAACATCCGTAACAGTTGTGCTCTATTAAACAAGTCAGTTTACAGTAACCTGCAGCTAATTTAAAGTGATGCAGCCCAATATGACTGAAACCAAGATAAGGGGTCGTCACTCTTGCCCTTATCTTTTAATTCTTTCATGATTCATGTCTAGTCATGATGCATGACACGTAATCATTATTCACAAAAAAAAGACTCAACTTGACTCTCGTGACTTAGACTCAACTTAAACTTCAGTAAAATGACTTGACTTATGGAATATTTAAATCTTCTCAAATATTAATGGGTTAACTTTACAATTTGCTTTACAACATTAGGTGTCCGTGTTGGGATGCATAATCTAATTTCCCAGTTTGGGATTAATAAAGAATATCTATTGTAAACATGGACGCAAAAAGGAAATGATGTGACTGTGGTGTGTGTTCACCAGTTAGAATGGACTACTTTGACATGTGCAGTAGTGGAGAAGAAGAAGAAGAAGAAGAAGCAGAAGAAGCTTCACTTCTGCTTCCATACATTGTTCAAATAAAATCAGGATTTGAACTCATACGAGTCAGATGCATGCACACGCTCAGAGCTGAGTGGGTCATGTGACTCGTGAAAGTAAAGGTTTACATTGATGTACACTCTGCGTCCCTGTCTGCTTGTTTATTGGGCTTAAATGAACCTCAGTGTTCATGTGATGAGCTCCTCTCATCACATGAACACTGAGGGATGCACTAGTTTCATTCATGACTAAATGACCTGAGGTCATCCCTCCATCTTTGAGTATAGCTCCTGCTCTCTCCTTCTCTTTCTTATCAACGTGGAATTGGTGCTGTGGGAGAAAGGAAATGGTATTTTTGGGGTCCCAGAGTGAAAAATAACACAAAACGCCACCCTTGGGTTTTCATTTTGAACAAATATGCTACCTCACTTACCTTGTTATGTGTGAATTTGTTTGGTTTAATCCCTTTAATTTTCTTTCCACAGTTGTCCTGAGTCTGACTTTCTTCATTCTGCCTTTGTCTTTTATGTATACTTATTCACATTTTTTAAAAAGTCACAGGACCGTGTACAGGCCTGGCATTGTTCAGAGAGATTTCATTTAAATATAGACATTTCTTGAAACTTTTTCAGAAGGAAAAAGAAAAATACCATATAAAGTTGTGTTTCTGTGTGGATAAACAAAACCAAGAGGAGTGTACTGTATCATACATCATATAATATAAATGCACTATGAAGCGTAATTTAGATTAGATTAGGTAAGGTTAGATTTGACTTCATTGAGCTCACACTGGAGAAATTCACTTGATACAAACAGCAGGACTGAGAGGAGACAGTTCTACTCTATAATTAAAAATTTTTAAGATACAAACTACTCAAACGCAAAAAAGTTTGAATTTTATTATTTTCAATTGGTTAAGGGCAGTTCACACAGTGGATGTGGCTGGCACTGTTGCCTCACAGCAAGAAGGTTGCTGGTTCACATCCTGCTCTGGGTTTTTCCTGTGTGTGTGGAGTTTGCATGTTCTCCCTTTGTAAATGGTCAGTTCGATTTTATTAGATCACACAGCAACATGTGGACGGGTGGAAGAGTGAAAGGTAGACATGCAGCAAAGGAACGTAAAGAACTTCAGCCCAGGTCACTGCAGAGGGCGTTGGCTCAGAGGTGAACGATCAGGTGCACAAAAATGACAGACGACTCCACTGGCAGTCAGTAACCATATGGTTGCTGGTTCAAATCCCAGGACAGGCCAGGGTTGCCCATGAGCACAGTATTCCACCCCCTCAGATGTGTTTTGCCCATTGCACCTGCACCCACCTGCTTCATGTGATCACTCTTGCTGTGTGGTGTGACCCCACCTTCTTTGCCCAAAGTCAGCTGGGATTGGCTCCAGCTCCCCCACCATTGCCCTTTGAAACCACAGTAGATTAAATGATTCATGAGTCACGTTTTAATGGGTTTGAACATTAATCTCGACAAAATTATACATGCATGTTAACCATTTGTTTCACTGTGAACATCAGGGATTACTTCACTGCAAATGTTTCTTTGGGTGAACAGTAGAGCGTTGGACTGTTGGAGGTTTCCTTCTTTTCTTCAAGCATTTCTGCTTTAATCTACAATAACACTTTCACTAAAAAGGACGCTGAGGTGACATTTATGTCAGATGTTTAATTTCAGGGATCAATTACAATGAACTCACTGAGTGACACCAACATCCTGTAGAGATAAGAGGCTCTGCATTTACACTACAGAGCCCCCTACTGGTCATCATCCACAGTGCAGTGTGTTCCTGAACATGAAGTCATTTTTGATGATTTCCTCTGAGCACAAATGCACATAATGTGATTGATAAGCATGAGTACAAATGTACGTGGAACTCAAAATGCATACAGTGTTATTATCATCATCATCATCATCATCATCACCATCACCAATTAATCATTTCCACTTTGGAAGCAGATGCACAAAGATATGAAAACTCGGGAGACAAGCATTCAAAATACAAGCCAGTAACAGTACAGATGTCCAGGTGAACAGACACCACCTCAAAACTGTATCAGGACTGCACTAAATGATTCATCATTAATTGAAAGCCGCATTGTTTCGATTATCAATGAATCATTCAGGGTTTTTTTCTCTCGTCATAGAAGTTATAGATTCTTCAGCTCCTTAAATTGGAACGTGTTCTGGTTTCTTTACTCTTTGAAATTTGGGTAAAACTGAATTTTAAGGACCGAATGAATCGACAGATTAATCCATAATGACAATAATCCTTTATCATAGCCCAATATTAAATATATACTTTGTTCTTTCAGTCCCTACCATTGCTCCCCAGTCCACCAGGAAGAGTTATAGATCATATAAAGAAAGAGGGGGAAAAAAGACAACACCCAATCCCATAAAATAAAAAAGTGACAGGTTAATAATGCAGTTAGGGCCATGTTTAAAAATACAAACAAAAAAACAATGCTGGTTCGGACGCTTCGGCTCGAACCACTGACAATGGTTTCAGTTTGAAGCTATGGAATGTTGATCTTGCATGATATTTGACTGGGTCTGTTATGAAATGTAAAAGCACACGTGCATATGCTTTACACTTCATGTTGGTGTTAGTGACGGTCGTTTGCATCAAAGCGATCTCTCCTTGGATAACCTGTTTGTTGGGAGCTTTTCCTGTCCGTTCTCATTTACAATTCGGCAAAACTACCATCTAGAGTGTGAAAATACATTTAATAATAAAAGAAAGAAAGAAAGGAAGCGAGAAAAAAGTGATAAGAAGTCCTCGTCCCTGGAGATGTGGATATTTGTCTGCTTGCAGCTCAGTATGTAATAGTCCACTGCTTGATGCTGGCATCATAGGAAGTAGTCACTAGAGTGTGCTCATCCACCCAAGCCAAGCTGCTGATGTGGTGCAACCGGTGAGGGTCTGCAGACATTACAGGAAAACAAACACAACCGGTTACAAACTTCATACGCCATCATGGTTCAGTTCGGTTTGCAATGGTAAATCCCTGGGTCAGCCATCAGGCTTTTTATGAATTAAACTGTGATGTTTGATACCAAACGTGTTCTTGTATCTAAACACTATTCAAGCCCAACATGAAAGGGATGGTTCAGTATTTTGTACGGGTGTAGCAGGGGGACCATTGAAAGAAAAACTGATTTTAGCCACTGAAGAGCTCAGTGTATGTCTGTGACAAACTTCAGAATATGTATGTAGTTTGCAAATTGTTCACTCTCCCACACCAAAGTCCACAGAGAAATT